>NC_135408.1:525000-555000 GCF_051989625.1 Stigmatopora argus
CCTCGAGCTGTGGGGCCTTGAGGAGACGATGTGGAGGAAAAGTGTCCATGGTTCCATGAATTGGTTTATAGCCTTATTACTTATTGAAAAATGCTTACAACACATATAGAATATTCCATAATAATTCTAACATTCCCTCCTTTTACTATATGTTTGTTATTCATTTTATGACAACATCAAAAAAGACAGGGATATCTCCGTTGGCTGTTTTAATTTTACCCGCTTAGGCTCTACTCGTTCGGCAGGTCTGAAAAGCAGAACACAAGATCATTTTCGTCCAATCCATCCTCGTAATTACCATGCTCCTGGAATTCACTGTTAGTGTCAGCACGTTTCTTCAGTAGGAGATATAATTCATGCAATTTGGAATTTGTAGGGGCAATCGCAGTGGTTATAAGTCGGCTCATCAAAGATCTTAAGCAGGGAATAATACAACACCCACATAATGTCAAAATCGTAGCAAAAAGGGCTACCACAAATTAGGCCAAATCATTATTAGTGAGGCCACAAATCTGTCAGCGGACATTATTCTACTCCAGGATGCTTTTTCATCTTGCGGTTTAGGGTCTGAAGGCCATCGTTGGCCCTGGTGTGGGACCCAGTGGGGGGCGTGTTGTTGAGTGCAACATTTTCAAACGTTGCATACGCCCCCTGCTCCTTCAAGAAGCATTTCAACCGCTGCACGATCCTGGAACGCCGTCAGACTAGTGGCTGCCAGTTGTTCCTTTATCGCCACAAATCCCTGTTCAAAACTAGCTCTCTTCAATTAAGAGCCCTTTGAACTTCACAAAAAAGAAAATAAAATAATAATAATAGTATTATTCCCAATTCCAAAGCTTTCCCCAAATCAATCTTTGCCAAACAGATTTTCTATCACCTCGAAAGACATTTCTGATTAAATCCCAAAAATAAATGCGAAGATAATCGCGGAACTCTGCATCCCTTGCAGACCATGTTTTGTTCTTATTCTGAAATGTTTAAACGGAAGCGCGCCCTTACCCGCTGACTGTGACCTTCACGCTCGCTGCAGAAGCAGCATCCTTATCTTTTGTTTACAAATTCCAAAGTGCTCTCTTTTCTTTGTGCCCAATGCTTCCCCTCCTGTGCCTCCTGTGAGCAATTATTTTTTAGAGAAGACTAAATTAATAAACTAAATTAATTACTCTCCCGATATCCAACTATATCATCATATCATCGTAGTTTGCCAAGACCCCATACTCACAATATGCTGCAAGCACAACTATATCATAGCAAAACCCATTTCTGCCCTCAAGTTTGCTTCAGCACCCCCAAGGCCAATTATTTTAATATTCAGCCGCACCAAAACAGAGCGCTCCCCCCGCAATCAAAGCATTATTCGGCAAGTTTAGAACCTGACCAAAACGCAGTTTTGGCAACCCCGCTAAACATTTAATTTGCTGTTTTGTATTTCTGTTAACCAAAATATTCCCGCTAGCAGACGGGGACGACACCAGGATAAGCCACAATAAGCCATTTCATTCTTTGAAATAACCATTTTAATTGCCATTTTACAACTTTCAGCATCACACAAAAAAATCCAATTGAATTCATTCCCAAAGAATGTGATCTCTGGTTTAAAATTAGCTCAACATCCTCATGTTCAAAATCCTCATGTTCAAAATCCTCATTCAAATCATTTTGAGCAGGCCTGCCTTGTTTTTAGAGACATTTTTGTCCAGGCAATCACGCGATATATGTAATATATATAAGTATAATTTGAATGAGCATGCAACACATTTGAATGAGCATGCAACACATTTTTTAGCTGCTCCTGATAAATGCTGCCCACCGCGTGGTCTTCAGCGAGGCCGCTGTTGGCCTTAAAACAAGCCGTCATCCTGATTTGATATTCTGCAAAAGGCTCACCATCCCTCTGCTTAGCTCTGCTGATCACGGTATAATTAACTTTTGTTTTAAACTTCCCCGTAACCCGATCAATCAGTTCATGCACTCTCAAATTCAAATTACGACCGTCATGACACAACGGGCCACCATCAGCTTTTGGATTCGAACATCCAAATTTAGTAGGAGCCTGCTCCTTGCCCACATTAGTATTAGCAACTTCGATCATGGGATATTGTTCAATAAACACATCACTCATTGGCGGCGCCCCGGCCTGGGGAGATAGTGTTTTCTCCCCATGTCCCCCACGGGCCCTCCCGACCTGGTCATATTTGTCGGAGGGGGCCCTCCTTTTTAACAACAACAACAACACACTTCTTCCCCACCGGGCTAGCCGTCCTCTTTTCCCACCGTTATCAACTGATTTAACCCATGTATCATAAACCAATAATAGGTATCATTATATCCCTCCTGCTCCATTTTGTTAAGATTTCCCCCATGCTTAGCATGTATTTTATCCTGCAGTATCAATATCTTATGCATATTAAGCTGGCCAGCAAATCCATATTTATTTATCCATAAGTTTAGGTGTTTAACCCTTGTAGCGCTTTGATTTTCAACAATCCAATCTGTACACGGCAGACGCATCTTTGGATCGTCAATAGCCGCTTTACTGTTTCCACTACCCATTTTTGGAGTGGATTTGTGTGCCCCCGTAGTACCTTTTTTTTTGTACACGGCAGACGTTTATAGACCACACCGTGTCTACCTGCTAGTGACTAGTATCCGCAGGGTTTTTTAAAATCGCTAATCCCCAGGACGCGAGCCTTACTTCTCAAAATAAGGCCTTCGCGTGTGATGCCCTTCGCGCACTCGGAACCCGTCGACAATATGCAGCCATCACACGCGGACTCGGCAGAAATGTCGAAAGATGCTTACCAAGAGGATAGTCGTCAACCGATTAGAAAACAGGCGCTGCTGAGAAATAGTCCGGCCTGGAAAAGGGATTCTCGCCGTGCACGGTCACTCCAGATATTAAACTGCAGCGTCTGGATTCCTTATCGATGTGTTGACCCCGGCTACTCGAAGGACCAAATGTTGGAATAATGATTCAAACCTTTTAAATCATTATTAGTAATATTTAATTAAAAAAGGAAAAACATCTTTCAACAAACTCTGCTTACAACTTGCAAGGAGATGCAATGTGACGCCGTCTTAGTCCCCAGTGCATTCTGAATTGCAGTAACTGAATCATTGTATTTAATCGCGACACTCGAAAAACATGGTTATGTAATCAGTACAATAACACCCTCGCAACAGTGTGAGGAATGCTTTCAAGGTAAACAAAGCAGTATTATACTGTAAGCAAAGCCGTATTTTCAAACAATAATGCGATTATCGCCATCTGCTGCTGGAGTCCCGTCAAAACAGTCCCGTTGTGTTCTGCCGAAAAGCGTGTGTGAAAACAATGTGTCCTCGAGCTGTGGGGCCTTGAGGAGACGATGTGGAGGAAAAGTGTCCATGGTTCCATGAATTGGTTTATAGCCTTATTACTTATTGAAAAATGCTTAGAATATTCCATAATAATTCTAACATCTTTGTTTGCCAAATCTGTAAGTTTTAAGCTAAAGTTCTCTTAATTTGTATGCCTTTAAAGCAATAGAAAGCAAAGTATTTTGGTTGACATCAATTGTTCGATGCTTATGCAATCCGTAATATTCTACTAGTCATCAATAACCCCTTCACACGCTCAGGACAAAACAGGGAAAGTCTTCCATGCACTGAAAACAGGGAATGTCTTCCGTGCACTGAAAACACTCCATGCCTCTTCAGTCCTAGGGAAATTATGCCTAACCTTAGTCAATTATTTTATCTAAACCAGCCAGGTACAATTAACCTAATTGTTTGGATGAATGCCATTTCTTCATTGTCATTTTCATGTTTGATATCATTAACAACAAAATAATTCTTAATAGTTAAGGTCTAATTCGCAAATCACCCCCGTAATGCTAACCCACCCAAGGATAGCTAAAATCACTGGCTGAATTCCTATTGCAACCGACTCGTCTCACCCCCACTAAGGAGACGATGTTTACGGTACCCGGACACTTTGTCACCGGACACTTTGTCCCCGGACGTTTCGTCGCCGGACACTTCGTCGAAGAGACATTTGGTCGCCGGACATTTTGTCGACGGACAATTCGTCGCCGGACATTTCGTCGACGGACAATTCGTCGCCGGATTCGCTCGCTCTCAAAATTATAATCATGAGAGAGAAGAGAGTTTTACAGTTGAAAGCAATCAAGCAGGTAATCTCTTGCTCTCAAAATTATAATCATGATAGAGAGAGTTTTTACTTCAGATTGTTTAAAGGAAGTTTGACATTAAAATAAAAGGCAATAAATGAAATTATTTTATTAAAAATTATGTGCAATGGCTTGTAGGTACTGTTTTCATAGTCATCCATGAGAGAGTTTTTACTTCAGATTGTTTAAAGGAACTTTGACATTAAAATAAAAGGCAATAAATAAAATTATTTTATTAAAAAATATGTGCAATGGCTTGTAGTTACTGTTTGCATAGTCATCCGTGAGAGTTTTTACTTCAGATTGTTTAAAGGAAGTTTGACATTAAAATAAAAGGCAATAAATAAAAATATTTTACAAACAATTTTATTAAAAAGAAGACAAAGCAAATTCACAGATGGGATTTTTATTAAAACAGTAAAACTTACAAATTATGTGCAATGGCTTGTAGGTACTGTACTCTGTTTGGATAGTCATCCGTGTTTTCAGAGTCATCCGTGAGCTTTTTCAACCGTTCATTAAGAACTGCATATTTCTTTTTGGTGTTTCTAGGCATAATACCGCATGAAGCCTCTTGTAGGTTATTTCCCATCGGGGGCTAAAAGTATACTAAGACTTTTATTTGTTTAATAAAATAATAAATTAAACAATTTAGCATGTCACATATACACACAGTTTTTAAGAAATTACATTTAATATACTTATAGTCTCAATGTGTCTGTTCAGCGAGCTGTCTGGCGTCGTCGCGGCATAAAGTATACTAAGACATTTATTTGTTCAATAAAAATGACCATATAAAGTATTTCAACACCTTGCTGTATTGCAAGTTCTCTCACTTAGAAATGTACATCATAGGTGCATGGCCACTGTGAGAGAGATAATCCAAAAAGGAAAAATGTATGACTTTTTAGGGATTTATTTGCATGATACCACTGCAAATCAGTATTTGCACACCTGTCTATCAGTTAGAATTCCTCAAAATAAATGACCATAGATAGTGTTAGGTTCATTAATAGATATACTTTAATATAAGGGGGACATCGGAACGCATATCCAGCTAATCTTGCAAGAAGTGAATCCATCCTGACTCGTCGTCGTCACAGATGATTCTGAAAAAAGAAATCCTCTCCTGCCCATTTAGTTGCATTAGACTAAAAACAATTAAGGTTATCTTATTTAAAACAATTGCATAAGCGGTAACCCGAGCAAACAATTAAGGTCGGAAATCAAAAACAACTGCATAAGAAGTAAAATAAGCAAGCATCCATTCACCAAAACAATTGCATATCAGGTAAACCGAGCAACACTATTTTAAAACAATTTGCAAGTATTTTCGAAGGTGTCTGTCGAATCTTCCCAAGAGAGTTTTGATGTGAACCATCCCGAAAAGATGATGCTTCCCAAAATAATCCACAGTTCTTGTTGTGAGCCATCCTGAGAAGCCGATGCTTCCCAAAGCAATTCATCGTTCCCAAGAGCGCTTGTTGTGTACCATCTTCATGCTTTCCAAAACAATCCACATTTCAATGTGAACCATCTTGATGTCCAAAGCAATTCACAGTCCTCTTGATGCGAACCACAGTCATTACTTTTGCAAGAGATGTATTAAAATGTCCTTTTTATTAATTACACATCTATAATAATGATACACCTAACATTCCCCCCTGATATTATATGTGTACGCAATCCCATAATCATTTTTTATTTATGACAAATACAAATACACTTGGGGGAAGTCCGTTGTCTCGATCTTTACCAGAATTCACCTTACTTGCATATCTGGCCTGAAAAAGGAAGAACAAAATCATTCTCGTTCAACTCATTTTCATAATTTGCAAAATCCTGGACATCAATGTTAGAACCAGTAGGCTGTCTAATAAGCAGATACAATCCTTGTAATTCGGAATTTGTTAGAGCTACTGTATCAACCCTAAGTCGGTCTAGCAAAATGCGTAAGCAGGGGATAAGACAATACCCACACATTGTCAAAGTATTAGCCAAAACAGCTATTGATTTCACCTCGGTGAAGGCCATTTTTTACATTTGGCGAAGGCCTTATCCCACCAGTCTGCCAGAAGGTGGACTGTTCCACTCCAGAGTGCCTCTTCGTTTCCGGTTCAGGGTCTGCAGGCCCTCAACGGCCCAGGTTAGGGACCCATTGGGGGACGTGTTGTTGAGTGCAACATTTTCAAACATTGCATACGCCCCCTGCTCCCTCAAGAGCACATCAACCGTCAGAAGTATATCAACCGCTTTGCCGTCCTGGAAAGTCATGAGACTGGTGGCTGCCAGCTGTTCCTTCATTGCAAATCCAATTTCTATTTTTTGGGGACATTGTAATGGATGTTGTTCATCCTATTCATATTTTTATTTGGCGTAACCCAAGGAAAAATAGACTCCCGCTGCAATTTGGCAAACCAACCCATAAGTCGGATCCCCATCCCTCGATGAGGCAACGTCGTCGAGAGAGTCCAGTCGCCGCACCGAAATTCTGAGCCGCCAATTGTATCTCCTCCACTCTAAAACAGATACTGGTAAAAACAGTGAAACCAAAGCACGTAGTCCTGTTTCTTTTTTTACAGGAGTTATATAATTTATTTGCCCCACTTCACCACCATAAGCCAAAACGTGGAATCAGTGAGACCGTTAATCTTGGACAATGGGCACACCATGTCTCATCTACCGCACCCAGATTCAGACCATGCCTGTAAGGTTCAGACAGCTAAAGTTAGCACAGTTGAAAAATTGATTTGTCATTCACTGCTTCTGTAACAGGATAGACACCGTTTCAATATTTTTCCTTTTCTTTACAAGCAGGACCCTTTTTTTCTTTTGTAAAAACACTTTCCCCAAAGAGTGGTGATTGAGGGAAATGTAATATTCGATCGCATTTTCCCTCGTCTGGTCGTTTGTTTTAACCCTTTGTAAGAAGGTTTAGTCTCAATTGAAACGTTTTAACCAATGAAACCATATGGAGACAATAAAACCAATATACAAAGTTCTTTCCAATTAAAATTGAAGTGTTTGCATTTTATTGGGTCAGAAAGTTTATCTTGCCCGTCTCCTCAACCGTTTCAACTGAGGGTACCTTCTTACAATGCAAAAGGTGGCTCCACATCCCCTTCTCGGTGTGCTGGTGCTTCTTCTTTATACTGCAGGTTGAGCACCACCGTTGGTCCAGTCCATTTCCTGTTGAGAAGCACAGTTTCCTTCTGCTAACCCAATTTGAATGCATTTTCTTAAAGATTTTTTCAGTTCCATTCGTGCAGTGAATAATGGCGATTGGTGTGGTCTACTAAATAGGATTTCCCTATGTTGTTGTCCTGTTGAACTCATTATGTAGGCAGTGATTTCATAACGAGATATGAAACATTCTGTCCATCCAGCCAACAATTTTGTAAACACATTTCAAATTGTGGACTGATATGCCAAGCACAGGTTAAGCATGCTCTGCCACCAACTTAACCCTATAAGTTGTGTAGTGGCACCGTACCGAGGCCACCCCCCTGTCGAGACATAGGACTTCCCATGACTCAAGCTAGCTTTGTTAAAAGCAGCTCACCCAAGTAAGCTGAGGTACCAATTTGTTTTTGTTTGTTTTTGTTTTTACCTCAGTGATCCCAAATTTCACATTTTTCAGAGCAGATTATTTGTTTCTCCACATTAAGTTTCAAATGTGCAGTATTGCTGCTGCATTCCTGTCAAAAATTTCATTTGGTGAATTTTTTTTTCATTCTTTTTGTTTTTGTACTAAGCTGCCACCGCCATCCCCAAAGGCTTATTGGCGATTTCAGAAATCAATATCAAATTTCCAAATCCTTTTCCACCTTGATATTTGATTGATAGATTATATTTTGGTAGCTAGCCAATCACAAACACAAAAAGACAGACCATCATCCATGCTCACACTCATAATCAAGGGAATTTAGAGTGTTCAACCAGTCTAGCATCCATAATTTTGGTTTGTTGGAGTAAACTGGAGTACCCGGAGAAAACCCACGAATTCTCGGGGACACCAGGAATACTCCACACTCTGGAAGGTCTGGATCCACCCCGCGTCCATTAGTAGATCCTCGAACCGCAAGGTTGATGCGTTAATTAGTAGTCTTTCAATTTGGGTCGTTTACCCATACATCAGTGGCCCGTACATTTTCATCACAGGTGTAAACCACCATCCCCAGTGGGGCTTCTTGGTAGTTCACCCCCTTTGCTGCCCTATCAGCAATAATCATTCAAGAAGGAACTAGGCAATTAATGTATAATATTCGCGTGCCGCACATCTACAAATATAAATTTGTTTTGGAAGTTCAATTGCCGCCGTTCGTCGCCCTAGTCAGCCAGGATGAGCAACTGCCATGCGAGTGGCTGTGATTAACTCTTTGTTTGCCAATAATGCAATAACGGAAAAGTTGTGACACATTGAAACACACACACACCCACACTCAAGTATATTAACCGTTTGTAAAAAAAAATACCTCCATATTTCGCATTAAGTTATACCCTCTGTTAATGCTATCAGTTTAGCTGTTTGTATGCAGAATTGAGGCGGCAATAGTTTCACCTCTAAAGTTTGTTTTAGTAGCCGTCAATGTATCTCGCATTCCGTTCGAATTTTGCCCATTCCATTTTATTCCTAGACAACCCATCTACTTAAAGCATTACTCAAAGGTTGATATTTTATAATTTGGAGGTGCTAATTTTGAACATAAACATAATTTCATCACTTGTTTCATACCATGAAAGGCCCCACCAGATTTTGGGCATCCAGTGCCAAATAGAGCCTATTTCCAAATTTCCCTTGAAATTGTTTTAGAAATGGGATTCTCATTCCCCAAATACCCCAGAATTCATGCACCAATGCATTTTGTCAAAATCCAAAGTGACAAACATAATCTCTTTCTTTAGCCAGATTTTGGAATTTGGAGAATTGTTCCTTTGCCCCTTATCTTAGCTTGTTCTTGCCAATCGTTATCACTGTAACATTTAAGTGCATTAACCCCAATATTGCAATGCTGTAAGTTTTAAGCTAAAGTTCTCTTAATTTGTATGCCCTTAAAGCAATAGAAAGCAACATCATTTGGTTGTATCAATTTGATCAATGCTTATCCAATCCGTAATATCCCAATAGTCATCAACATGCCCCACGCCAAAGCATTTTTCACCCGCTCAGAACAAACAGGGAATGTTCTTCTGTGCACTTGAAAAACACCCCATGTTTCTCAGTCCCAGGGAAATTATGCCTATCCTACATCAATTATTTTATCTACCCCAGCCAGGTACAATTTACCTAATAATTTTGACGAATGCCATGAATTTTCCCATGCCATTTCTGCATTGTTAATTCCATGTCTGATATCTTTAACAACCAAATAACTCTCAATACCTAAGATATAATTTGCAAATCACCTCATACTATGTTTACTTAAGATAAGAGCTATTTCCTATAGCTCTCTGTTACCACAATAAAAATCTACAATAATTAAATTAGAGAAATCGACCTTTTACTAGGAATTTCCTAATTACAATTTTCAATGTTTAATAAAGGACCCACAAATTCTCACCAATATGCCATAATATTGAAAATTTTCCAATCCCCTTTTTTTAACCAGCCATTTTTTATGTTAAAGTATTTTGAACAATCCAACCATTCAAAAAAGTATTAATATTCTTTTATCCTCCAAAAGCAAATTTTCTTTAAATAAGAGCCCTTCGAAATCCACAAATTGCTCAAAAATGGCTATTTTGCTCTATTCCCAAATCCAAAGCTTTTACCAAATCAATCTTTACCAAACTGATTTTCTATCACCTTAAAATATATTTCTGTTTAAAACCCGAAAAATGAATGCGAAAGTAATCGCATAACCCTGCATTCCTTGCAGACCATGTTTTGCTCTTATTATGAAATGTTCAAATGGAAACGCGCCCTTAGCCGCTAACTGTGACCTTCAGGCTCGCTGCAAAAGCTGCATTCTTATCTTTGTTTAAAAACCAGCGAGGTACCACTTGAAATGTCGCCTCTTTTTTTCTGTGCAGGACACTTTTCAGAGAAGACTACCATTAATAAGCTAAATTAATTCCTCTTCCGATATCTAACTATATCACAATATTTTGCCAAGACCCCATAACCACAATATGCTGCAAGCACAACTATCTCATAGAAAACGCCATTTTTGCCCTCAAGTTTGCTTCAGCACCCCCAAGGCCAATTATTGTAATGTCTTCACGGAAGGGGTCCCAAAAAAATTTAGTCGCTTGTGCGGTCCGTACGCATATTGAATGACTGCATATAATCAAGCTTTTTTTCCTAACACCGTCCAATCGGTCGCCCCACGGCCTGCATGTTTCTCCGCGTTCCAATCAAATCAGCAGCCGCAGCAAAGCAGCGCTTCCCCCACAGTCAACGCATTATTTGGCAAGTTTAGAATATGATTAAAAAAAATGCAGGTTTGGCAACCCCGCCAAACATTTAATTGGTCGTTTTGTATTTCTTTTCATCTGTTAACCAAAATATCCCCGCTAGCGGACGGGATCAAAACCAGGCCAGTAAACTGACAGGACATTAAGGCACTATTACCACAGATATTTTACACGTCTCTCCATTCGGATCTCTTATCCAAACCGGAATTGTTTCTGAAACGGCGGTATCTTGACCACCTGCCGTTGTCACAAAGACCTTTCTCCGCCTTGTACGTCTAGCACCTGGAATATCCATTTTAATTGCAGTTTTCCAAGCTCCAGTATCACACAAAAAATTCCAATTGAATTCCATTCGCGAAAAATGTGATCCCTGGTTTAACCAAATCAAATGCCAGTGTTTCCATTAATTTTAGCTCAACATCCTCCTATTCAAAATCCTCATTCAAATCATTTTGAGCAGGCATGCCTTGTTTTTAGAGACCTTTTTGTCCGGGCAACCACGCAATATATGCCCCAATTTTCCACAAACCCAGCACATGGCATTTTGAAAACCCGATTTCTGTTTAACCTCCTCATTAGTTTTCTCCCAATCTCTTGGCTAACATTCCTATTCTCTCGACACCTATCTCGGTAAATATCTTCCCCGTCAGCCGAGGAGGCCCCGCTATTCTTTTTTTTTTACACAACTGACCCGTTTTATCACTCTTCTTTCTGTGTTACAAGCCGTCTCGCTTGTATCTTCATTCACATATCATATATAGATTACCTCTATGCTTAGTGCGTATTTTATCCTGCAGGTTTATCATTTACATGCATATTTAAGCTGGCCAGCAAACCCATATTCATTTATCCATAAATCTAACCCTTGAAGCGCTTTGATTTTCCCCATTTTGTAGTGAGTTTGTGTGCAATTAGGTAGTAACTGAAGAATATGACATATTTTACTCCTTCATTTTATGGTAGCTGTTTCATTTTGATATAGTACCACAGTAGGATTAAAACTATTGTTCTCAACTCAATCACAAAGAACAAAAGGTCTTTTGTTTGAGTTTCTGCTTTAAGGTGTGGTCCAGGTGATAAGTGGTCCCAGGTGATGAGTGGTCCAGATGAAATCAGGGACAAAGGGATCCCCGCGGAGAGGGCGATGGTCCAGATGATACCAGACACAAAGGAATTCCTGCGGAGAGGGCGACCATGCCAGATGTGGATTCAAGGACAAGCAGATTCTAGGAGAGGACACCCCCGCAGAATGTCGTGGGACAGTCCACATATCATTAAACTCAGCGAATGAATATTCATCTGTGTTATACTATAATTGGGCAAACGCGGGTTTGGACTTTAGTCTCTTTCATCCTCCACTGAAGCAGGGCGACGCTCAGCTGGTTTTATATTTGGGAAAGGGACCCGGAGCTCGTAAGGATCAATATCTAGAATAAATCATCTGTGGAGTAACGCGCATACCCTGTTCTCTTCCTTCGATGCTGAACACGCACAACTTGTTAGACGGGATCAGACTGAGTTAAGGAATTATGGTTAGGTGCTAAAACTATACGTCTAACATAACCCAAGATGAAAGCAAGATAAACTTTCTTCATTTTCCGCCTTAGGTTATTAGAACCACACACGCAACCCACATGCATACCCTAGCCTGATATACTGTCGGAGTTATATTTGTACTTTTCCGGACCACAGTCCAGGACACCCCGAACTGCCCTAAGTTTTATAGACTCATGCTCTGTCTTTTTACCTGGTAGAGACTAGTATCCACAGGGTTTTTTTTGTCTAATTTCTCAAAATGGACCTACACATGCAATACCCCTTTGCGCATTTGGCAACCATCAACAAATGCAGACATTCATGTGGATTTACCAGAGATGCCCTCAGATGTCTCTTTCAGTAGAATTAGTCGTCAACCGTCGAGAATCCAGAGCGCTCTGTCGAATAATCCAGCCCGCAAGGGTGTTTAGACGCCGTGCGCACGGTCTTCCCAGATATCGAACGGAAGCGTCCGGATTCTGCTTGGGTTTGTTGACCACAGGCTCGAAGGACCAAAAATGATAGGTATATCCTTAGGTATTACCAAATTCACCTTTCAATAAAAGAGGCATCTGAAGTCACATCTTTGTTTAATTCTTGCAAGAAGAGAATACATCCACCCACGTCTCCGGTCAGGATCATTCTAATAACTTGATGTCTCTCTCGCTAACTTATTCATAAGAATAAAACATGCCAATGTTTTTAATACCTTTTTTTATTTTATCCTTGCGTTTAAAGTAGTAGCCATTTGCCATATTTTAGGAAATATATATTCAAAATTGATAGAATAATGATTAAAACATTTAAATCATTATTAGTAATATTTAATCAAAACTTGAAGACATCTTTCAACATAACTGGTTACAACTTGCAAGGAGGTGCACTTGTGACGTCGTCTAGTCCACAAGGCATTCTACCTGGGCAGTAACTGAATCATTGTATTTAATCGCGACAAACGGAAAACATCATTATGTAATCAAAACAATTGTCTTAGACAGTACAATAACACCCTAGAAGGTTAGAAAAACAACTGTGTAAGAATTGCAGAAGTAAGCATAAAAGTTGAACAAGGCAAAACAACGGTGTAAGGAATTGCATAATATTTCCATTATAAGGTAAACAAAGCAGTCTGAATTGCAGAAGTAAGCATAAAAGTTTGAACCGACACCCAAACAACGGTGTAAGGAATTGCATAATATTTTCATTATAAGGTAAACAAAGCATTCTAAGGTAAACCAAGCAGCATTATAAGGTAAACAAAGCAGCCGTATTTTCAAACAATAATGCGATTATCGCCATCTGCTGCCAGAGTCCCGTCCAAACACAGGTTGTGTTTTGCCGAAAAGCGCACAGTCCTGAAAACAATGTGTCCTCAAGCTGTGGGGCCTTGAGCGACAATGGGGGGAAAAAAGTGTCCGTGGTCCCAACATAAATCATGAATGAATTTATAGCCTTATTACTTATTAAAAATGCTTACAACACATATAGAAACATTCCATAATAAATCCAACAAAAATGATTTGCTGAGAACCTTAATTCAAAGTTTAATCTCAACGTTTTCTATGCTGGTGTAAATTTTCTGGAGTAGGATTTCTGGATTTACAATTTCATAACAGTAGTACTTACTGTTACTACTACTTTATTTTGTCCAGCGGGGGCAGTACATGCCCTTGGTGTTCGTAAATGAATGTTTTCTGTAACGGGCCGTATTCGGCCCACGGGTCGAGGTTGAAAAACATGTACACAGACGATCCGGGGGCGGGGCGAGCGCGCAATTCCCGTTTCGGCAAAACGTCCGTTCGGCCAAACGTCCGTTCGGCCAAACGTCCATTCGGCGACCTGTCCGTCGGCCAAACGTCTGTCGGCGAATCATCCGGTCACGGAACAACAGGGTAAAGTCTCTATGACAACGATGTAAGGCAGAGTTTATGCAAACAAACCTTTTGGCTAATACGTTTAGACATTTGCAGGGCTAGGTTTGTGCAAACAAGATGTTTTTTATAACTCACACAAACTGGCGCAATACGGACAAGCATTTGCAAAGTGTTGGTCAGCTTATCTTACACGGCGCAATGCGAACAAACAATTGCAAAGCAAGTTGGCCAGCTTATGTTACATGGCGCAATGCAAACAAACAATTGCAAAGCGAGTTGGCCAGCCCATTACACAGGGGCATCTGAGAAGAAGTGTGCATATAACCAGTGGCGGACGGTGCATTTTCTGGTAGCGCCTTCAACGTATCAATCCAACCCTCAAAAACTATTTTATGGCTATAAAACCTCTACTGCAGCTACAGCTGCGACACATAAAAAATAATCAATAAATTAATGCACAAAAATTGGGTAAAATCCACTTCCTAGCAGCATTTCATGATTAAATACTGGAGCTTTTCAGACATTAAAACCAGGCCAGGGGGTGATTTTCCCGGGAAAAGACAGCGATGAACGTCAATGGCGTACGGGCAAACATTGCCCGAAAATGGGGTAAAATCCAGCCGAAAACAGCATTTATTGATTAAATACAAATACTGGAGCTTTTTAGACATCAGAATCGGGCCCAGAGTATCATTTCCCCGGTAAAAAGACAGCGATGAACGTCGATACGTCCATACGTGAAATGACAAAAAATGCACTAAAATTAGGTAAAATCCACTTCCTAGCAGCATTTATTGACTGAATACAAACACTGGAGCTTAAATACAAACACTGGAGCTTTTCAGATATCCGAACTTGGCCCACAATTGAAATATTATTTAGGAATATAGCCATATTTGTAATTTTACTCACCAAAAATCATTTTTACACAATATCCATCCTCCTTTCTTTCTTCCTTCTTTCCTATCGCCATCGAAGCTAATGATGAAAGTCGAGCCTGTCCTGTCATATTTCCGGCATAGTCCGTTTTGAAAATGGCATTAAATCAACACAACAATATACTATTTGGTTGTGGAGCTAAGTTAGCGTGCTGAAAGTGCCCCACACACCATTTTCCCGGCTGTAACAGGCTTGCTAGCTTCGGAGTTGACCGCCCTTTCTTAATGATGTCCATTTTTTTCCTGAAAAAGTCCGTCTGGAAAATAGCTTTGTGAGCAAACTGAATATATTTGTTTTTGCCTCTGTCGGCCATAGTGGGTGGAGTTTGCGATCTCGGCTGCCTCGGTACTGCTTTGGCCCGCCTACTAGCCAATCATAGTTTGTGAAAGCAATGACATGTCCCAGCCAGCAAAATGCTAACGCCTATGAAAAATCATTGTGGGGTTGCCAACTCGAAATCTGATTGGTTAAAAGCAACAGTCTAGTTTAATGCAGCAGAGCCCGCAAGAACTGATTGTGCAGGCTTTGAGGCAGATCTGATCTGGCAACAAATAATGGCTGAAATGTGATTGGTTAAATGCTTCAATATGAAAACACACATCTGGAAGCAGTGCAACCAGGGGGAAAAGCAATGAAAGGAAGCTAACAGACCATTTGGAATAATAAGTACGTATTGATGGACAAAATATAATATGATTCAGATATTTGTTAGGCCAGCAGAGAAGGCCTTGAAGGCCCTGACGGCCCGCCACTGCATAGAACATGTTCAACCTCGAGGAGAGGCGAGCAGAGCCCATCTATGCAATACTACAGATAAATGACAAAGCGCTACAAATGGAGGTGGACACAGGCTCCTCAGCTTCAGTAATAAGTCAAGCCACCTACCACAGATTGTGGCGTTCAGGACCGGCACCAGCACTCAAAGAGACAAATATTAGACTGAGACAGTACACTGGTGATTGCATTCCACTTCTAGGAGCTAGAGTGGTAAAGGTGTCATATCAAGGCCAGGAGGTCACTGTGAGACTGCTGGTCGTGGAAGGAGAGGGGCCTAGTTTGCTTGGACGTGACATCCTACACAAAATCTGCCTGAACTGGAGAGAAATCAGGTATATTACTGTGATAGGAGATATACTTACCAAGTATGCAGACATGTTTAAAGATGAGCGATGCAGCCTGCGAGGGACAGCAGTGAAATTGTGTGGATCCCAACGGACAGGCACGCATTTTCAAACTAAGATAAGTACTGTTCGCCACGAAAGCCAAAGTGGAGGCAGAGTTGGAGAGACTGCAGCAACTAGGCGTCATCGAGCCTATCGAGTTCTCTGACTGGGCAGCCCCCATTGTGCCAGTGCTGAAAGGTGATGGTGAGGTGCGCATATGTGGTGACTACAAATTGACAATAAATCAAGCCTTTCAGCTCGACACCTATCCACTGCCTGGAGTGGAGGACCTGTTTGCTACGCTAGCAGGTGGTAAAACATTTACCAAGCTAGACATGAGTCATGCTTATTAGCGTTGCTTCCAGTCCAGCGCTATTTTCCAGTGTAAAATGGACAATCTTCTGCAATTCATTCCACATGTAGCTGTCTACTTAGATGACATCTTGGTGACAGGCAAAAGTGAAGAGGAAAATCTGCAGAACCTTGATCAGGTGTTGAAAAGAATCTAGGCTTCGGCTGAAACGCAGCAAATTCATTTTGTCAATTTGTTTTTCAAGCACCAAGTGTCACCTACCTAGGCCATCGGATTTCAGCTCAGGGCCTGTCGCCACTGGAAGAGAAAGTGAGAAGGATAAAGGAAGCTCCAAAGAATGTTGCAGAGCTTAGGTCATTTTTGGGCTTAGTGAACTACTATGGAAAGTTTTTACCAGATCTGCCTACTGCGCTTTTACCCCTTTATCAGTTGTTGCACAAAGGCAGTCCATGGCAATGGAGAAAAACACGACAGAAAGCAGTTCAGCAGGTGAAAGAACTGTTACACTCATCACGCCTGCTCGTGCTTTTTGTCCCAGACAAGGACATCATCTTATCCTGTGATGCTTCACTATATGGCGTGGGAGCTGTCCTTTCCCATCGCATGGAGAATAAAACAGAAAAGCCTATTGGATACGTGTTACGTACACTTACAGCAGCTGTAAATGGCTACTCACAGATCGAGAAGGAAGGGCTAGCTGTAGTTTTTGTTGTAAAACGTTTTTTATCTGTACCTGTGTTAGGTTCATCCAATTGTAGGTTTGTATGGCCGTGCTTTTACTATTTTTACAGACCATTAGCCCCTAAAGGTCTATTTGGTGAGACAAAACGTATCAGCACGTCTACAACGCTGGGCATTAACATTGTCAGCGTACCAGTATCGCATAGTCAAGGAGTGAAATTTAAAATGCTGATGCTTTCACCCGTCTGGCCCTTCCTGACAGGACAAGTCTGTGTAGTCTACCCCCAGAGACTGTGTTTCTGTTAGACAGACTGTCAACCTCAACTGTGACAGCCCAAAAAATAAATTTGTGGACTGATAGAGACCCAGTTTTGTCACAGGTTAAGCGCTGGTTGATGCAGAGCTGGCCCACAGCAGTTGAGCAGGAAGAGCTTAAACCTTATGCTAAGTGGCAACAAGAGCTCAGTTTTCAGGATGGCTGCATCCTGTGGGGATCCAGAGTCATTGTCCCACCCCCAGGAAGAACACAGATCATAGAAGTCCTACATAAAGCCCATTCAGAGGTTTCCCGCATGAAAAGCCTCGTCAGGTCTTTTGTGTGGTGGCCTGGGTTGAATGCTGTCTTAGAAGAAATGGTAAAAGTATGTTCACAATGTCAGATGAACCAAAAGATGGCAACAGCAGCTCCACTCCACCCATGAGAGTGGCCTAGTCATCCATGGTCCAGACTCCATCTGGATTTTGCTGGTCCATTTATGGATCACATGTTCCTGGTGTTAGTGGACTAACATTCTAAGTGGCTCGAAGCACACATTATGTCAAACATCACAGCTTCAGAAACTCCTGAGACACTCAGAATTCACTCATTTTTGCTACACACGGTCTGCCAGTTACCGTTGTCACTGATAATGGGCCTACTTTCACCAGTCATGTTTTCAAGGAATTCATGGAGACGTTTGTACTGCACTTATCACCCCACCTCAAACGGCTTAGCATAACGTGCAGTTGAGCGTGTGCGGTCAATTGGTCGCTGGTCTTTTGGTCGCCGTCTTTTGTTCGCGGTATTTTGGTCGCCCCGACCGCGACAACGGGCGACCAAAAGACCGGCAACCAAAAGACCGGCGACCAAAAGACCGACGACCAAAAGACTTGTGTGACATACTAGAGTGTTTGATCTATTAGTGTGACATACTAGAGTGTTTGATTTATTAGTGTGACATACTAAAGTGTTTGATTTATTAATGATTGAATGTTGAGAATGCACAACGAGTTTGGATTGAATGTGTGTATCGGTGTTCGATTGGTGATCCTTGGATCCACATGGCAAGTGTGGGGCATGTTAAAGTAGATCGGTATTCGATTATTGATGTCTTAGCAAATAGCTTGAGGCACGGGAGGTGTGTTGAATCATTACAGTAAAAGTTTGGATTGAAGTAACAACAACATCTCGCTGTTCTGATTATTTCCCCCTGTGTGTCAAGGTATGCTGTTTGTTGTAAAGGTTGTTTGAGTTTGGGGTTTGTAATATACACTGTTTAGCGTGTGAGAAAAGAGATAATGGTTATTAATGTTTATTTACGTTTGAATTACGGGCGTGAATGTGAGAGTCTCGGTCACGCACATGGAATAGCATTTAGCACGCTACCTTCGGCCACCATTATCGTTGACAGTGTCTATAACGGTCATAGAAAGGATTTTATATTATTGATATTGCATTGTTTGCCCTGTTGAATAATAGTAGGACTACTACAAGTTGTTAAAGGAAAAGATATAACAAGTTATGACCGTGTGTTGAACGAGTGTGTGTGTGCATTGTGTTTTGGGTTCTAAAGTGTTGAATATATATATATTTATATATATAGGTGTAATTGTACATTATGTTTTGGGTTCTAACGTGTTGATAATGTATATATATGGGTGTAATTGTATGTTATGGGTTTTTGTGTTAATTCATTACAGTAAAAGTTTGGATTGAAGTAACAACAACATCTCGCTGTTCTGATTATTTCCCCCTGTGTGTCAAGATCAAATGCAGGGTGTAACACTTGCGACAAAACAAGGTAAAACAACACGGTCTACGCATCAATAAAAGCCAACAATGGCCATGAGCAGTTTCACTGAGCCGACGTGAGTGTATAAGAGTTTGTATGTACATGAGTTTTCCCCTCAGGAAGGTACGTCAGTCAGGGTCTTAACAAGTTCTCCAACAAAAAACAATAAAAGTCTGGGAAATTTGGAGCTTTTCTTTAGCCTAATAATTACTAGGGCATTAAGTATGACTAAATAGTAATTCGCAGTTTGTATTTAGGGAATTTGAGCAACGATTTAAATGGTAATTATCACTTACCTTCCGGGCGACCAAAAGACCGGCAACCAAAAGATCGGCGACCAAAAGACCGGCGACCAATCGACCGTGTACCCAGTTGAGACACTGAAAGCAGGTCTGAGAAAAATGTCAGGATATTCACTGAAAGTGAAGCTTTCACATTTCCTATGCCAGTACCGGCTTACTCCTCACTCAACCACTGGTTTATCCCCAGCAATGATGCTGATGGGGAGGACACCCAAATCTCATCTAGATCTGCTTGATCCAGATGTGGGAGCCAGAGTTGTTCGCTCACAAGATGATCAGAAAGCTCGGAGAGACCGGCATGCTAGAGAACAGCTGTTTAAACCAGGAGACAGCGTTTATGTAAAAAAAAACTTTGGAAGTGGCTCACCATGGCTGCCAGGTGTCATTCACCGTAGTTCTGGTCCTGTGTCTGTTATTGTTGATATAGAGGATGGCAGACTGATTCGAAGGCATCTCGACCACGTGCGTGTCCGCACTGATGGCATGGGGAAGGAGCCTCAGATTATTTCACATGACAACAGTGAGAACAACTTTATGGACTGTATGGTTGGACCAGTTGAACCGGAGAACACTGATGAGCTGCCAGTGCAAGCTGGTTCAGCTTCACCAGCCCCAAATCCTTCCAACGATGCACTGTCTGCTCCCAAAACTGTGAGCACTACTGCAGAACTGAGAAGGTCAAAGAGACACCACAAGCCTCCTGATAGACTGCATTTCTAAATTAAGAAATGCCTCTTGACGTGTTTACAAAAATGTTGTTTTGAGTTTAAAAGCAAACAAACAAAAATGACAGTCAGTTTTAATGTTTCATATCTCAGAGATATTTGTTCCTGGATAAGTGTCTATCTGTTGCTAAGAGTAAGAGTTGTATTTAGCACTTTTAAACAGTGACTAAAATGCCATGTTTATGCAAGTTGAGTCTTGTGACATGTTTCAACTTTAGGGGGAAAAGTGTTATACACTGTGATTGTGTCACAGTAAGAATGTGCCCTACAACCTTGAGTGTTTGCCACAGTTTCTCCACCTCACTGTTATGATGTAACACACTCGTAGATTCCCGACACTGATTGTAAATGGCTGTTTTATTTGCCAAAATGTTCTGAAACTGTTACCCGGTAAGCGTGCATTATTTACTCAGGTTATAGCAGGGATGTAAGATAAGATTGTAAAATAAGATTACAAAGTCGCTTTGCAATTGCTTGTTCATATTGTATCAGATTTGTAAGTATAAAAACATTGTTGTCATAGAGACTTAGCTCTGCATCATTGTCATAGCCCTGCATCATTGTCATTGCCCTGCATCACTGTCATAGCCCTGCATCATTGTCATAGCCCTGCATCATTATCATAGCCCTGCATCATTGTCATAGAGACTTTGCCCCGAAGATGTCTAAACGTGTCTGTCCAAAGTCTCTATGACAATTTCGGTTCGTACTGGGAGTTGTTGCAAGGAACAGACTGTGCAAAGACAGCTGTTCGAGCTCTCCCCATCCTGCAGTCTGGTAATAAACTTATTTCCTTCAAATTGGTCACACTCTTTCTGTGCCTGCTCCTGAAGCTGTTTTACAGACTCAACATAGGGTATTCTTTTTTTTCTTCATGTATTCATTTTCCATACCGCTTATCCTCATAAGTGTCTTGTGGGGAGCTGGATCCTATCCCAGCCAACAATGGGCACCAGGTGGGGACACATTGAATTGGTGGCCTTCGCCTTTGGGGTTTTGATTTTGCCTGCCTCTCCTTTTTCTCATGCTTTGCCTGCCTCGCCTGCCTCGCCTGCCTCGCCTGCTTGCCTGCTTGCCTGCTTCACCGGCTTCTACTGCTTCTCCTGCTTCTCCTGCTTCTACTGCTTCTCTTGTCTTGCCTGCCTCTCCTTTTTTAATTACAAATATTGTTGGAGTAATCATTATTATAAATGTGTTTGCAATGAATATAAAGCCTTATAATATACATGCTTACTATATTAATCAATATATTTGCTTATTAGGAATAGTAATGCTCATCCTAAATGTGTAACTATATTAAACAATATATATATATATATATATATATATATATATATATATATATATATATATATATATATATATATATATATATATATATATATATATGTGTGTGTGTTAATCGCTTTTATGTTAGAGTTAGAATTAATATGTGCTTTCAACGAAGACAAACGCTTACTCCAAGGTCAATCTCCAGGACAGCTGGCTCCAGCTAGAGATACAAGTTCGCAATGACTTAACAATACACTGGGTCCTTGCTCCGAGGACTGATTACTGGAAGATACGCCTCAACCCTTTCCCCAGATACAAGTTCGCAAAGAAGATCTGTGAAGAACGCTTAAATTGTTGTTGATTCAGCGGATGGCTATCAATCAACCTCCGGGATTACTCGCATATTGTTTTAATTTGTGACGCTAGGTTTGACGCTAGGTTTGCTTGATTATGGAATTGTTTTGTTTCTTGCTTACGCAATTGGATCGAATCGATAACCTTGTAATTGTTTTGATTTGAGGCCTTAAATGGGCAGGACATAATGCCGCTCGACAGAATAATCTTGACCGGACGAGCGGGTGGATGTATTCTCTTCTTGCAAGAATTAAATGGTGATGTGACTACAGATGCCTTTTTTATTGAAAGCTGAATTTGGAAATACCTAAGGATAAACCTAACATTGGATAAACCTAACAAATATTAACCTGATTGTTTTTAAATATTTCAAGCGGAGAGGGACTATTTTCACTGTGAGTTCAGCATTTAAAGTATTTACAAATTTTAATTTATAGATTACAAGCAGGGGGCCCGACTTCGCCGGTCCCACCTGCTTGTTTAGAACCAAAATACAATTGTTGCGCTATTAAAAAAATCTCTTTTGAAAAATGGGTGTTTAAAAAAAAAAGATTGAGTTAAGAAACTTAAAGAAGGTGAAGAAATTCAATCGCTTGTGTATTAAGATCCGACAGCCGTTTCTGGCCACCATAAAACATTTAAACTCTACGTTGCACAGTTTAGACAAACGTAGCGAGAGAATCTTAACATACACACACACACGCACCCATCCATAAATAACACTTTATAAGGATTATAGATGACCGCCGAGGTCAAAGCCTCGCCACCATGTTGGAATGCAGAAGATTGTGCTGCCATCGTGGTGCGCTTCAATTGTTTATGCCTTTCCCAACTCGATACGAAATGAGAACTGTTTTTTGGCATAATTGGTGAAAAGTGGGCGGCCCGGTGGTGCAAGTGGTTAGCGCGTCGCATCACAGCTCTGGGGTCCTGGGTTCAAATCCAGGTCATGTCTATCTGTGTGGAGTTTGCATGTTTTCCCTCGGCCTACGTGGGTTTCCTCCAGGTACTCCAGTTTCCTCCCACTTTCCAAAAAACATGCATGTGTGACATACTAGAGTGTTTGATCTATTAGTGTGACATACTAGAGTGTTTGATTTATTAGTGTGACATGCTAGAGTGTTTGATTTATTAATGATTGCATGAAAAAAAGCTATGACGAGTTTGGATTGAATGTGTGTATCGGTGTTCGATTGTTGATCCTTGGATCCACATGGCAAGTGTGGGGCATGTTAAAGAAGATAGGTATTCGATTATTGATGTCTTAGCAAGTAGCTTGAGGCACGGGAGGTGTGCTGAATCATTACAGTAAAAGTTGGATTGAAGTAACAACAACATCTCGCTGTTCTGATTATTTCCCCCTGTGTGTCAAGATCAAATGCAGGGTGTAACATTTTGGAGGCACCGCTGGGATTGCTGTTCAGATGTCCAGTGTCCAAGACCTGCTCACTGAATTCTGAGCCAGCTAAATCCCCCCACAAAACCAGGCCGATGGCAGTGAGAGGAGGTGTTGCTGTTTAAGAAGAACTGGAAGTTGGCGGTTGAGTACTTGTCATCTGAGGCCAGTACGAGATCATCAGAGGGACAGTAAAGACGTGCCAGTTCAGAGTTCACTCCTGTACAGTCAACAGAGCTCCTAGATCGTCAACAAAATGGAAAAGTTACTCGAAGAGGTGGTAGGAACATTGAACAACCTGACGGAAAATAACCTACTGGAAATATGTGATTTTCTTAACATATTAAGAAGTGTTAAACGGGAATCGCGTCTATCATTAGTGGCTCACATTGTAAAGTACCTAGAAAGAGAAGAACTAGAGGAACTGCAGGATGAAGGCATGTCTGAATTGTTGAAACTGAAAGATAAAATATCAGATATGAAGCATGAAGTCAAAAGAGATGAAAACGAAAAGCAAGGATCAAGATTGGAAGAGACTCCAATAACTTTGCCCCAGCTACCAGATGCTGCGGACCCTCAAGGGGGTGTGTCTCCCCAGCCCCAGCCAAGCTCATACTGGCGCAAGGACTTCAAAATTGCCGGCCAAATAGGTGAACCAGGCCAGAGGGACAAGGTGACATTCTCCAGCCTTGTTCATCAAATTGAAAATGGACTGAATAGGGGTTACTTAGATGTGGAAATTATTGATGCAGTTATCAGAGCTATCTCCCCCAGTTTGCAGCTACGTAATTATTTGGAAGAGAAACCTAACCTCACTCTTCCCACACTCAAACGCATCCTACGCGCTCATTTTCAGGAAAGGAGTGCTACCGACCTCTATGTGCAGTTAGCTTCAGAAGTGCAGCATATCAAAGAGACTCCTCAAAGTTTCTTAATGCGAGTCTTAGTTCTTAGGCAGAAGGTACTGTTTGCATCTCGAGAATCAGAATCAGGAATCCAGTACAACCCAAGTTTAGTCCAGCTTATGTGCTTGCACACGATACTCACTGGTCTCCAGAGTGACAGTGTTAGAGTAGATATGCAGCCTCTCTTGCTGAACTGTAAGACTTCAGATGAGCTTTTGCTAGAGCGGTTAAATGTAGCCTGTGCTAATGAAACAGAAAGGAGAAATAAAAAGAAGTTTAGTACCCCACAGGCAGCGACACATGTTAGCAAGGTGCAGTCAGAAGAACTACGACCTACCAATTGCCCTGTAGAAGAAAAACCAAAAGTGTCCCCTGAGGTACGAGCGGAGTTGACTGAACTTAAGGCTAGTGTTGCTTCTCTTAAAGATCTCAGTGCAGAGATAGCTCAGATCAGAGAGACACTACAGCAGGCTATGTTTCAGCCTCAGTCCTACCTCCCACCTTCAGTTAGAAGACCAGTTAGGGAGCCCCAGCCACCTTTTGCAAAACAAAATTACTACAGCAAGCCCCCAGCACCCCCCTGGAACACTAGCCGCCCTGCTTATGTCCCAAGAAGGTGTTTTGCTTGTCAGCAGGGAGGGCGAGATGTGAAGTGCACACATTGTTATCGGTGTGGGAGTGGAGAACATTTCCAAGCTGGATGTAAAATCCGAGGAGGCAGACCACTAAAAGAAGAGACTATAGCAAAGCTAACTCAGGAAAGGGAAGGTGTGGTTCGTGTGCTTTGTGGCACACCCAGTCCACTGGCCATCGTCAATCCTCCCAGCATGCAACAGCAGCAGGTGGGAACTCAGCAACACCTGATGGTGGAACCTGCCGATTCAAAGGCAAAGATCAGACGACTTAGACAAGAGCTAGAAGAGAGGAATGAACAACTGCTGGACAACAGACACCAGCAGGAAAACATGGAGGAAGAAATAAAGAGGCTCCAGCAGGAGAATTTGAAGCTGCTCGTAGACGCCCGTGCAGCCCGCGCCTATCACGATGAACTGGATGCGCTGAGAGAACGCGCAATCAAAGCTGACAAGCTGGAGTTATACAAGGCCAAAGTGGAGAAAGGGAGACAAGGGATGGAGGAGGCGTACACCATTGCCACCGTGAGTGTACGAAAAGCTGCAGAACGAGGTAAAAAGCACTATGACACCAAAGTGAGGAGCTCCGTGCTACAACCAGGAGAGCGCATCCTGATAAAAAACCTGACACCAGAAGGAGGAAAAATTGACAAGAGTATGGAGAGAAATAAACAGCAGCCGGTATCTCATCTTCAAGAGACAGACCAAGACAGTGTTTACGAAGATGACTTTCACTACGAGCCCCTCCAGGTGCTAAATGAGAGAGATGCCCAAGGGATGGAGTCTAAGCACAGGCCACTGCCAGCGAATCAGAGACTCGGAGTGAAGGGCCCTGCTTCCGGACCAGTACAACGAGAAGATGACTATCAGCTGGAGGACCTGCCTGGTGAGGGAACAAATCTGGCTGTTGAAGATCCTCGTGATGATCATTTATCAGAGACCTCTCCGCCAACCACTGTGAATGAACCTGAGGCGTTGACTTATGAACGGCCAAGAAGGGAGAGACATCCACCACGACGAACGACCTATGATCAGCTTGGTGTCCCCTCCTGTTATAGTACTCAGTCACCACATCAGCTGCTACCTCCTTACCCTGCACCAGGAGTGGTTCCTTGGTTAGTACACTTGCAGCCATATTACATTCAACCACCCTTTATGTATGGACTCCAACAGGCTTGAGCCTACAAGGGTGGCATGTATTATGCGAACATGGACTGTTACGACTGGGATTACAGTTTCCATCCAGTGAACGTGGACCGTACGAGTTGTGGATTATATTTGAACTGTGGCCCTTGCCGCCTGGAGTTTTCATGAGTATCAGCTTACAGAAGAGGATGTGAAATGACAAGTTCGCTAGACTGTTCAGCATTACAACCAACAAGGGGAAGATATTTGGAATATACTGATGTCGGGACGACATTTGTTTTTGTGGGGGAGAGTGTGACATACTAGAGTGTTTGATCTATTAGTGTGACATACTAGAGTGTTTGATTTATTAGTGTGACATGCTAGAGTGTTTGATTTATTAATGATTGCATGAAAAAAAGCTATGACGAGTTTGGATTGAATGTGTGTATCGGTGTTCGATTGTTGATCCTTGGATCCACATGGCAAGTGTGGGGGATGTTAAAGAAGATAGGTATTCGATTATTGATGTCTTAGCAAGTAGCTTGAGGCACGGGAGGTGTGCTGAATCATTACAGTAAAAGTTGGATTGAAGTAACAACAACATCTCGCTGTTCTGATTATTTCCCCCTGTGTGTCAAGGTATGCTGTTTGTTGTAAAGGTTGTTTGAGTTTGGGGTTTGTAATATACACTGTTTAGCGTGTGAGAAAAGAGATAATGGTTATTAATGTTTATTTACGTTTGAATTACGGGCGTGAATGTGAGAGTCTCGGGTCACGCACATGGAATAGCATTTAGCACGCTACCTTCGGCCACCATTATCGTTGACAGTGTCTATAACGGTCATAGAAAGGATTTTATATTATTGATATTGCATTGTTTGCCCTGTTGAATAATAGTAGGACTACTACAAGTTGTAAAAGGAAAAGATATAACAAGTTATGACCGTGTGTTGAACGAGTGTGTGTGCATTGTGTTTTGGGTTCTAAAGTGTTGATAATATATATATTTATATATATAGGGGTAATTGTACATGATGTTTTGGGTTCTAACGTGTTGATAATGTATATATATATGGGTTTAATTGTATGTTATGGGTTTTTGTGTTAATTGATTACAGTAAAAGTTGGATTGAACTAACAACAACATCTCGCTGTTCTGATTATTTCCCTCTGTGTGTCAAGATCGAATGCAGGGTGTAACACATGGTAGGCTGATTGCACACTCTACATTGCCCCTAGGTATGGGTGTGGGTGTGCATGGTTTTCCGTCTCCTTGTACCCTGCGATCGGCTGGCCACCAATTCAGGGTGTCCCCTGCCTCTGGCCCGGAGTCAGCTGGGATAGGCTCCAGCACCCCCCGCGATCCTAATGAGGATAAAAGCGGTTCTCAAATGAGATGAGATGGTGAAATGTGACGGTGCAAACATATGTAAAGTATGCTAAAAAGGAATGTATAATATATAAAGAAGCAGGAGTATGCCTTTTAGGAAAAAGTAAGGAAAACTGACCGTCAATTTCAAAAGAAAAGCTGACAAATTTTACGTATTTAAGCAAGGTTTGGGTGTTATTTTTGGTAAAACATTGTAAACCAAAGTGAAAATATGACGAAAATAAAAACTCAGAATAGCGCTGCTGTTGCATAGTTCATGCAACTAACTTCACGCGGAAATGACGAAGAAGCACTCCAGTGTGGTTTCCAGGTGCAGACACACACACACAAACATCCATCCATATATCACGCGTTATAAGGATTATAGAATAGAATTAACCGTGATTTATGGATGGGTGGATGTCTTATAACTCTCGTCACGACACAAAAAAATGTTCCAGGAAACACCTAGAAACTCACTGGCAGAATCTCTTCCAAAAATTACGTTTGGAAATGACGTGTAAAGACGTCCTGCCTTAAACTAAATTGGGTCTGCGCAGCCAGTAGCATCGTGTCTCGACAAGTCTTCCTGTAACGACAGGTGAAAAAAGTGTTTCGAGGAGCACCTGGAAACTTGCTGGCGGATATTGTTCCAAAAAGGACGTTTGTAAATGACATGGAAAAGCGTGCTACGTTACAACCAATCAGCCACGCGGTGCATTTAGGGTACATCATTGTTACGGCTGTCAGCCTGGGTACACTATATAGTAGGGTGTTGTTTTGTGTGTAGTTTCTTTTTCTTCTACAGGTACCTGGAGCTGTGGCTCCACCCCTGTCGCAAAGCCTTGCCCAGGCCAACACAGCTGTGACTACTTCCCAATCATCCCTCCTCCAATCAAGATCCACTTCCTGTCCTTATTTAAACCCTTTTTATTTTGCAGTTCGACCCTTGGCTCTTGGATTCCTTGGCTTCCTCGGTCTTTGATGCCCTTGACTCCCTTGACTGCCTGTGATTGTAAATGCTGAGGCAGTGGAGTCCTTATTTTCTCTAAGACAGCACTCATTGCCTAGCGTTAAGTAAGTTTGTTTGCCCCAGTTTCAACTGGTATTGTAAGTACGCTACTCATAGTTATATTGAGTATTTATGTTGATAAAGTTAATTATTTTGGGCTGCATAGGGGGACCTGAGATAAGTTTAGACACCCCAGGGTATACATATAGTTTGTTGCATTTATACATGTAGTTCATTCCCCTGTCTAGACTTTAATTACATCAGTTCTGACAGTGGCACCCTTAGGCCTTATTTCCTGTATTTTTGTGGGTGTTCATTTGAACACCTGTCTGGGAGGGTGTTTTTTTTACTGTTTTTATTTGAGGGTGCCGCTTTAATATCTTTTGCTTCCCCTATGTTGACCCATAGTCCAGGTTTTGGTGGACATTGTTGTTAGTAAATCCTCATTGAAGGATACTTGCAATGTGTGTCTGGCTTGTCATTGACTGAATCTTTCTGCTGTGGTAGTTGCGACTCCCTGGTATAGCTTACCATCAGGGAGAGTCGTAACAAAGTGGGGGCTCGTCCGGGAGCATTAAGATCTGTTATCACAGCAGCAGTTTGGTTAATGGTGGTGCAGACTGCATGTGCAGTAGGCCGGTGAAGGCTGGGTAAAGTGTTGAGTTAGGTACAGTTATTAGCTATCATTCAGAGTAGTGTAATGCTGCAACTAGCTCAGGATGGACTTTGACGCTGGGCTCTGGTCTTACAAAGTAAACTCTCTGGAAAAGGTCTCAAAGCATTGAGTACAATGTTGATAGAAGACGGGCTGGAATATGATAAGGTAAAGGCAGCAGTATGAACTGGTGCCTGAGGCATACCGACAAAAGTTCCGATATCACACATTAAAGCCTGGACAGGCAGTGGCTGAGTTTGGCCGCAAAAAAGAAGTATACTTTAAACGTTGGTGCGAGGTAAGCAAAGCTTCCACTTTTGAAACACTTACTGAGTTACTTTTTATCGAGGAATTGAAAAATTGTCTACCACAACGCATAGTAACGCACTTAAACGAGCGCGAGTTTAAAACGATGTCAGAAGCCACCGTTCTCGCCGATAACTATTTGCTGACTCACAAAAGCTCGTTTGGGTTTACTCGATCTGATAACTGGTGCTCTACTCACTCAACTCCGGTTAGTAAGGCTGCAATTCCCGGTAATACAGTAACGCCCTCTTGGCGTCGAAACTCTGTCACGGAGCGTGAGACGCGTAGGTGTAATTTTTGCCATAGAATTGGACATCTTCGAGTGGATTGCTTTGCCTGGAAAAAACGTCAGAAAAAGGACCGGGTGAAGGATTTGAATGTGAAAGACAGGAATAGTTCAGACACTGCGTCTTCAGGCTACAGTCTCTGATGTTAAACCGTCAGGTGACTCAATGGACGTAGTCGATAATGGGTACACGCTCTATTTTTATAGTAGGTGTGTCTCTCCCGTCAGATTTACAACAAGCTCGCTCAGTCCGTATATTACGGGACACCGGCGCGAACCAGTCTCTGATGTTGTCTGGTATCGTACCTTTTTCTGGCGAGTCTGAATCCAATGTGTTGGTAACGGGAGTAGCTTGCGGTTATACATCCGCCCCGTTACATCAAGTCCACTTGAAGTGAGTTAATCACAGGTACATACAAAGTAAGGAAAAAAAGAAAAAGGGGAAAAAAGGAGGCTCAGAAAATGTTTTGGCTGGTGCCTTGTCTCGGGTTTAGAGGGAGAGTTGTATCAGGATT
>NC_135408.1:572500-660000 GCF_051989625.1 Stigmatopora argus
CCATCATATCATCTCATTCTCATCTCATCTCACAGTAATTTTAAATAAAGAAAAAAATGTTGCTCTAACCACGTCCAAAAATCTAAAGAACACATGAGACAGCCAGCGGAGTGAAGGGAGATTGTCAAGCAGGACACAACACACTCATTTCATCTGCTCCCGCTTTATCCGAAGTCGGATCACGGGGGCAGTAGCTTCCGAAGGGAAGCCCAGACTTCCCTCCCCCCAGCCACTTCATCCAGCTTTTCCGGGAAGAGGCCAAGGCATTCCTGGACTGGCTGGGAGACATACTCACCCCAGTGTGTCTGACGTCGGGCCCCGCGACCTCCTCCCTGTTGCTGGAGTCGGGAAACGGACCGCCAAGGATCCCTCCTTTGGCTGCCGCCCAGGCACTTGCCATTGTGCACCTTTTCCGGGCCTGGCTCCAGAGTGGGGCCCGGTGACCCACGTCCTGGCGAGGAAAACCGTAGTCCATTGGTCTTTCTCGTCATAAGAGGTCTTCTGAGCCAATCTCTGTCTGGTCCCTCACCTCAGACCAGTTTGCCATAAGTGACTCTACCAGGGGCACAAGGCTCTAACATAACTTTAATAATTCGAGAGGTTCTCGAAAACAACAAGGACTTCGAAAATCAAAAAAAGAACAAAACCAAACCTTACAGGGAAGACGCCGGGGAATAAGGAGCACTAGACATAACATATGTGATCACAAGACGACCCAACAAGGACTAACAGATGCACAGGGTTTTAATAGACACACAGGTTGACAAGACAGTCAGAAAAAACTGGGTCAGAGGCAGCAAGCAGGAGACACACCAGGGGCGTAGAAATGACAGGTGAACAATGGGCAATCACAAGGACATGTCATACAGGGGAAAACACCCAACAAAACCTGACCAAACCAATACCTAAGAGTAGCACTTGCAAAGAGGGCTTTGGGGGAAAAATCTGAATAAGCAACAAGGCACCGAGTGGTAAATATTGGACAGAAGTCCAAGGTCAAGCCTTGTGCCGAGGTGCGTAGTAATGCATTACAATCCCTCCATTATAATCTTTTTATATTAACATTCTGAGGAAAAAATATACTTATAAATTGAGTTGGAGTGTCATTCTTTATTTATACTTTTACTTGAGTAGATGTGTGAATAACCATTTTTATTATTTTAACAGTTAAACTTGTGTGACCATACGTTCAATTTGAGCTACATTGCTTGCTTTCAGCAATTCTTTGTTCTAATGATAAAATAAAAATATCACTGAACTAGGATTTTAAAATTCATGGAGCTGTGGAGTACAAGAATTTTATGATTTGTAGGTACAGTTTAAATTCCACAAAATAATTCTTAAAAATGATACATTAAAATGTATTTTTTTCTGTATTCTTGTGTATTTCAAATCCTTTTCTCTTGACGGGTGGATTTTGCTTGCTAATAGAAACATTTTTCTCAGAATGGTCAAAGTTGTACTTCAACACCGACTTCGATGAAAAAACCTGAACCTTTTCACTTCCCCTTCCCCTCATCCACAATCCGCATCAGTTTGCATATCGGCCAAATAGATCCACCGAAGCTGTATTTTGCACTGCAACACCGAATGGAGGTTCTCAAATTGGGATACGCCTCCAAATTAGCTTGTGATATTGGGGTCTCTCATACCTGATTTCTGGAATCCCAGAAGTTCTGGTGGCTGGGAATGTACAAGGACATTCCTTGATTTTGTTTTGGCTTGCTCTGTCCTCCTGCCTCCACTGACTTCCTTACCACCAAAGTCACACAACCCACTGGATTTTGTCTCCAGTCCAACCCATGTTCTGTGGAAAGATGGTGGTCTTCACTGTCATCAATAGGTTCTCCTAAAAATGGCCCGCTTCATTAGGCACCCAAAACTAATTTCTGCTCTAGAAACCACCAGCCTGATGTCCGACTGGGCACCTCAATTAGGGCAATGTCTAGTTTGTCATTGGGTTAACACCCTCGGGCCAATTGGCAGAACGGGCATGCCAACCGAGAAATAGCTGCAGCTTTTTGGTGCGTCTGCTATCAACTGCCATCTTCCTAGTCTGGCCATATTCCTTGTGTGGAGTACACACACAACACACTAGTCAGTACGGCTAGACGTATGTCACCCTGGGTACGGCTACCAGCCCCCTGTGTTCACCTTCTCAGATCTATGACACCTCATCACATCAGCGCAAAATCCTCTGTGGAGGCCCCCTCGGTCTGGCGCTCTCAAGGACGACGTCACGCAACCAGCAAGTGACAGACTGTCACTGGAGACAAGCCCCTCCATACGGGCCAGGCCAGATGGTTTGGCTCTTGACTCAGGACTTTCACATGGCCAGGGTTTCCAAGAAGCTAGGTTCCCGTTTTATTGGGCCGTTTAAAGTGGAGAGGGTGATCAACCCTGTGAGTGTGAGTCTCACCCTTCCTCCATCCTTTAGGTTCTATCCAGTGTTCCACATCTCTTTGCATGTAGCTGCGTTCCTTCTTGTCAGCGCACCATTTAAACACAGGCCAGTCAAGAGAAGGATGTTGTGATACCGCCTTATGGTTCGCCATTGCCATTTTGAGATCTTGCCCTATTATTTTGGTATTCCTTTCCAGATGCGCGTTTGACTGTTTTTTGATTTTGCACTTGTCATAACTGTTTTTGCATCCCCTGCCTTCTGTAGGCATTGAGTGGCTAGTTTTTGCTAGTTTTTTACCCTTCTCTTGGAACAGCATGCTCATCGTTTCAGTTACTCCGGGGTTTTTGTTCGATCCCCGTTGATCTTATGGTCACGGACCCTTCTTTTTGTTCTCGCATTTTAGATGTTTTATGTTGAATAAATATTGTAACACATCTTCATCCAAGTTGTCTGCTGTCTAGTCAATACATTCTTGTGCCTCAGCAAATCGCATTAGGCCGTGGAACAATGGACCACCTCTGCATCCTCAGCAGAGTTTGCCAAACCAATCAATTTTTTATGGACTTGGAGAAGGTATCCAAGTGTCCCAACTGTTGGTTCTATTTTTCTATTTATCTTACTGTATAAAGTTAAATTATTATTTAAATCTATACATTTACATTTGCTGCATTTTAGCAGTATTTTGTCTCATGACCAGTTATTGTATTTGTCACACGCTGAGACTCATCATTTAACCTGCTATGGGCACTCTTTTGGCTTGTGTGCCACAGAAGGTCGGTGTCCTTGCCTAGTCTGCGGTTCACTCCCTCCATTTGATGTGGAATCACCACTCATTGCCAACATCCACAAAACATAACTTCATTGAACTAAAGTTCAATTCTGGGCACTTTTTTGTCATGCAAATGTGGTAAAATTACATCCATGATGATGAAAAATAATGTCAAAACTAAATTCGAGAGCACCTTGGCAGCTTGAATTAAAAAAAAAAAAGCCTTGCTATAAAAAGGGTGCGTAGAATGTCTTTTATTGTTTTCCTTTTTCTTTTTTTTCCAAACTGATGTATAACTTTGTGCCCTGCAATTGGTAGGCCAACATTACAGGGTGTCCATAGTTGGCTGGGATAGGCTCCAGCACCCCCGTGACCTTTGTGAGGAGACGTGGTATGTAAAATGAATGAATGAATGATTCAATACCACAAATTGTCTCAAATGTGTTCTCTTCTGCTGTTAAATTCTTGCCCACACAGTCAGACTGTCACATTCGGCTACTGGTCTAGTAGTGCTTTTAAATTAAAGAGTCCAGGTGTGGTGGTGGGATGACAATTAAAATTATGGACGACATCATGAAATGTCCTTTGTTAGTAAAAATGTTATCTCATCTCATCTCATTTTCTGAACCGCTTTATCCTCAATAGGTTGCAATTTATTTTCACCAGTTAAAACTGCATTACAAACAAAACGTGCACGCTATAACTTCCTTTTATTATTTTGTAGGTGTGCACAGGAGGGAATTGTGACACACAGAGCATGGCTAAATCGGTCAAGTATACTATATGCTGGAGATGAAAAATGGTCCGTGGATCCAAGAGTGAATTTGGTGACACTAACTCAAGAGGAGTTTACCATCAAGATTGAAAACGTGGACATGACAGATGAGGGGCCGTATGTCTGTGCTGTACAGACCAATAGGGAACCTACAACCAATATAGTGCACGTCATAGTTCAAGGTAACAAAAGATCTGAAGCTACGATAAAATTATTAAAATTACAAATGTAAATTTAGTAGAACCTACTGATATGAATATAGCTGAAATACTGATATTAAACATTCATTACAGCAAAATCAATTGATTGTCTTATATACACACTTCATCAATCCCACACCACAAAAATATATTGTCATGTATCTGAATAAAATAAAACTGGGGCTTTCTAAATGTTACTTGAGGAATGTAGAATCTCCTTGAAAATGAGATGACACATTTTTCAGTTCTTTCTGAGAAAATGGTGGACAATAAAAAGTGTGTTAACCAAAGTATTTGACATGCATGAATACTTTATAGTTGCACTCCAATTCCTGTCCACTAGTTGGTAGCACCCAGCCGGTTGCAATCTGTCAAAATAACTGCACAAAGGAGTGTGCTAAAATCTGGATATGTTGACCAACCTGTGTTTATTCAAAAGAAACTTGCTTGGACGCACTAGGGAGCTGTTTCCAGCTAAAAAAAACAAAGACAAAACATTGATATAAATGTACTTCTATGTCCATTATAATTATTTTTTTCATAAGAGATATACAAAAATCGCAATAATTGTCTTAGAAAGGAGTATCGGGATTAATCAGGATCAAATTGAATTGTGACCTGTGAATCGTGATACGAATCATATCGCCAGATATGAGGTAATAGATATAACTCGCGCCCACTGGCCCCCATCAGCGTATTCTGAATACCAAAGATCGCTGCGACAAGCTTTCAACCACACACCCATTTCACTGAATGCGCTAGGCATGCTAGGCAATGTACGGCCCCCGGGCCGCATACGGCCCTTTGGTTGGTTGAGAGCGGCCCGCATAAGGTTGATTGGAAATTACAAAATAAAGGTAGTTTCTAATTTTACCTCACGCATGGACTAAACTGGCATTGCTTTTGTTTTGAAGTCTTTGTTATCTTTACTTGCATAATGACGCAATATAGAAACTTAAGCCCTCCAAAATGCCGGGTGATGCAAAAAAAAGAAAGATAGAAGCTGAATGCAGGGTTTTTAACACAATGTGGACCACGTATTTATTTACTGAAATCAGTGGTCAAGCCGTGTGTTTAGTTTGCGGAGACCAGATCACTGTGTTTAAGGATTACAATTTGAAACAGCATTACCAGAGGAAACATGCGGAGAAATACAAAAAAATTAGTGATGCTGAAAGGGCTTGGGAATCGGATGATTTGCTATCCCAGGACAGAAGCGGCAAGGATTTATTTTACCAAGCGTCACGGATCCAGGAGTGCAGCAACCAAGACAAGCTTTGTGATAGCTCACAAAATCGCTAAAAACAGTAAGCCATTCTCCGATGGGGATGTCAAAGAGTGCTTGATGGACTCTGCAGCACTAATATGTCCTGAAAAAACCATTTGAGCAAGTTCCGCTGTCCAGGCGAACTGTGACAAGAAGGATTGATCTCAGAAAAATCGAAGGTGGAATGCACCTGATTTCCTCTTCCTTTTCCTGCAGTGTGGATAATGCAATATTTAGCTGGAACTTATTGACCTGCAGTCTGATGTATTACTGGCAGAACACTTTAAGTCAGGTTCACTGCTTGATTTTTACTCTTCTCTCAAGGAGGAGAGCTTCCCAAACATGAGGAGACATGCTCAGGAGATGTTGGTTCTCTTTGGCTCTAACTACATCTGTGAAAAAACATTCTCACTGATTAAGTTTAACAAATCCAGATACAGATCCTCTCACAGATGATCACCTGTCAGCTTTGCTTCGCATCCCCACTTCAGACATCCAACCTGACTTTGATGCACTTGTTAAAGCACAAGAGAGACTAGATTTCTCTCACTGAACAAGAAAAACACTGAAGAATGCAAAATAAGGTGTTAAACCATCAGTAAACTGGGCCCTTTCTTTGAAGGACTTCTCAAAATGACAGTTCAGTGACAACCACGTGACCGGACATTTCGTCGTTGATGGATATTTCGTCGTTGACGGAAATTTCGTCGTTGACGGACATTTCGTCGACGGACATTTCGTCGACGGACATTTCGTCGACGGACATTTCGTCGACGGACATTTCGTCGACGGACATTTCGTCGACGGACATTTCGTCGACGGACATTTCGTCGACGGACGCTTCGTCCCCGGACGGTTTGTTGAACGGACGCTCCGTCGAATGGACGCTCCGTCGAACGGACGCTCCGTCGCCGGACAATTCGTCTAACAGACATATCGTCGCCGGACATTTCGTCGACGGACAATTCATCGCCGGACTCACGAACGATTGTTTTTAAAATAAAAGGCAATAAATAAAACACTACACACGAAACGGTTCCTACGTTGAGCGCTCCAAAAAGGCAATAAATAAAATTATTTTATTAATTTTTTTATTAAAAAGAAGACAAAGGAAGTTCACATATTCTTTATTAAAGAATATGTGAATTTCCTTTGTCTAATTATTTTATTTATTGCCTTTTTGGAGCGCTCAACGTAGGAACCGTTTCGTGCGTAGTGTGTTTAGAGACGAGCACATTTAGTACTTGCACACGCCCAAATGTTAATGTGTTTGTGTTGTCGAGCGAGTTTTTGCTGTTTTATTTCCTTAAATAAAGAATATGTGAATTTCCTTTGTCTTCCTTAATAATGGTTAAGGTTAGGCGAACTGTCTGGCGACGAAGTGTCCGTTCAACAAACTGTCCGGGGACGAAGCGTCCGGCGACAAAGTGTCCATCGACGAAATGTCCGGGTACTGACAATCATTATATTATAATAAGATGTGTCTTGCCTTATATTTGGAGTACAAAGAAAATATTGTGAAATGTGACTGAATAAATGGCATTTTTTGTAAGGCCACTTCCCTTTGTCATGACTTAATTAAACATACGGTATACTCTTATAAGTCGTATCAACATGTCAAAACAAGGTTGCTTTTTCTAAAGAAAAAAATTATATTATGCAGAATGGAGTTCAGTGTTTTGGTCCGGCCCTCCACAATATTTTTTGTTTCTCATGTGGCCCCCGAGAAAACATAATTGCCCAATCCTGGTGTTAGGTTATTATTTCATTTTCTCCTGTGTGCTTATGCTTTTTTCCAATCCTTGTTTGTCCCTCCTGACTTGCCGTTCCTCTCGCGCAGCTGCGCGTCATTGATAATTAGTTGCTATTTGTCTATTTAAACACCACTGATTATTTTGTCATTGTCAGTTCGTTTTGATTTTATCCTGCCATGTTTCCTCGTATCCTCGTTCCATGTTCCAAGTTCCTTGTTCCTTGCTTCCCCGTGTTTTCCACCTTCAGGTTTGATTTTGTTGTTCGACGCCAAGTCTTTTGTTCTTTTCTTTGCCTCCAGTTAAAGTTATTAAAGTTTCGTTTGAGCTCTACTTCCCTCGTCCTTGCCTGCTTCCCTGCAATTGGGTCCATTTCCATGTTTCCCCGCCACAACTTCGTCAAAGACGTGACAGATAGCCAATCTAATTACAGTTGAAAATTAAATGTTGGATATTCAAAGTGAATCAAGTCGGCCACTAATTTACGAGAATGACCGTTTTGGAGAAACCCACGCCAGTAGAACCAACTAAAATAGCCACTAAGCTGCATGTATGAATACCCCAATTTATATTATTTAATATAATAATTCATAATCTCTTATCTTTAAGTATGAGTCTGTCAACAAAAGCATTCTAAAACCATAATGTATAACATTGTATTGAGATACTACATACATTTAAAATGGTATGATGGTTTCCTTGAACTGCAGCCTTTGCCCATTACTTTAAAAACAGTCCACCCCAAATATCCTGTCTTTACAACTGTGTTGATACTTCTCAGTGCTGCTGCTGGCTCATTCAAAGATTGACAAAGCATGGACTCTTCCTTATCAGCTTTGAAGCATGACAACCTAAATTATTCGTTGATTGCTTGATGGAATCAATCAGTAAACATTTTCTAAATACTATTATACTTGTACATGCAAACACTACTGTTCAGTTGAAAATACAGTGGTACCTCTACTTATGAAATTTTCAGGTGACAAAAAGCCTCAATGGTAAAAATTACTATGCCTCTAAATACTATGATCCTTAATCACTTCACGGCTTCAGAACATCACATTTTTTATATTAAGAAAAAAAATCTTCAGATATATGGCAAAATTCACAAGTGGAAGACATGAAAAATGGCAGACTTCAGAACACTGCTTCTTGGGGGCTGAAATGGGTGGCACTCAGCGCAGAAGAAGCAAAATGTCACTGTAGAAGAAAAACGCACACAAAAAGACTATGTTGAGCCTATTCCAAGATTGTTTGGATTTTGAAATGCCTTTGAAAATGCCTTCTAAGCATCTTGCATCATCTAAGGCACAGGTGTCAAACTGATTCCAGAAAGGGCCAAGAGGGTACAGATTTTCCTCCCTACTGAAACAGTGCAGACAGTTAGGCCAATGAGGAGGTCTGCTGGAAGAAGCACCACCTGACTGCAGTCAACGCATTACTGATAAGGGAACAAATTGGTTAAAAGGTGTCGTCTTGGTGGGTTGGAACAAAAACCTGCACCCACTCGGCCCTTTCTGGAATGAGTTTGACACCTATGATCTACGGCATCATAAATGAATCTACTGCGTGTTACATAAAGAAAGAAGAAGCGAATATTAGCAAAATAGCAACGACATATTTTTCCAAGGACACCAAGCGAGTCGTAACTACTAGGAATAAAATAAAGTCACCGTCAAGATGGAGAATGCCCTATCGTTCTGTAGGAAGAATTTACCTCTGGATACCAAAGTGAGTAGAAATAAAGCCAAGACCTTTTACGATAGCTTAAATCCTGACGAAGACAATGAAGATGAACATCAGCCTCACTTGCAAACAAGGGCTGGTTTGAAAAGTTTAAGAAGGGGTAGGGTCTACAAAGTGTTTCACTTTAGGGGAAAGCCAGGACCAAGAGACAGCAAAACGATACTTCGAGGAAGAGTTCCCTCACATCAATGAAGAGAATGGCTTTTAACATTGATGGGACTGGCCTTTTTTAGAAGAGGTTGCCTTCGCGGAAATTCTAATTCAAAGATGAACTGAAAGTGCCAGGGTTCAAGATTCACAAGGATCGCCTGACGGTCATCACGCTGTGAGCAGTGGACGATAGTGCCGGGAGAAGAGGCAACACTCCAGACCGAACATTACATCATTGTTATGGGAGCGTGAGATGTCTCCCCGGTCAGATGGAGGAGCTGCCTTTGCTTGCTGAGCTGCTTGTGTGCTTTGAAGTCCCCCACCGGCCTCTCCGCTGCTGCTGATTAGGTGATAGGACAGTTTAGGAGGATCTAGGCAAGGAAGATGATCTTTAAAACCTCCAGACTACTGAGGGACTGTGCGGTAACCTCAGTCTCAGTCTGCAGAAGGTCCCCACCTTGTGGACTTCCTGTGTGTGGCTCCAGTTTTTTACCTAGGTCGACAATGTCTTGTGTGTCTTGTATCTGTCTTGCTACTGCAACCAAAAAAATTCCCGAATACGGGTTGAAATAAAGTTCTAACCTAACCTTCCCCATGGAAAGGTGTTTTGGTGGAGTTGAGGAGGTCTTCAAAGTTCAACCACGAAATTTCCCGAATATGGGATTAAATAAAGTTTGAATCGAGTCGAGTCGAGTCAAGTCGAATCGAGGCATCCAGGGGACATCCTAAACAGATGCCCGAGCCAACTCATCTGGGTCCTCTTGATATGGAGGAGCAGCGGCTCTACACCAAGACCCTCCTGGATGACCGAGCTTCTCACCTTCTCTCTAAGAGAGATTCCGGACATCCTGCAGAGGAAACTCATTTCAGCCGCTTGTATATGAGATCTCGTTTTTTCGGTCATGACCTACAGCTCGTGACCATAGATGAGGGTGGGAATGTAGATCGACCGGTAAATAGAGAGCCTCGCCTTTTGGCCCAGCTCCTTCTTCACCACGACAGAACGGTGAAGAATACGCATCATTGCCTGTCGATCTCCCGTTCCATTCTTCCCTCACTCGTGAACAAAACCCCAAAGCAATTTTAAATTCCTCCACCTGGGGAAGGGCCTGATCCATGACCCCCGGAGAGGGCATGGCACCTTTTTCCGACTGAGGACCATGGTCTCAGATTTGGAGGTGCTGATTCTTATCCACACTGCTTCACATTCAGTTGTGAATCATTCCAGCGAGAGTTGGAAATCACGGCCTGATGAAGCCAAATGAACCACATTATCTGCTTAAAGCAGTGATGCAATATTGAGGCCACCAAACCGAGGCTGTACCTAGATATTCTGTCCATAAAAGTAATGAACAGAATCAGTGACATAGGGCAGCCTTGGTGGAGTCCAAACCCCACTGGAAACGGATCCGACTTACTGCCAGCTACCTGACGGGGGCAGCAGACCTGACCAGACTCATAAAGTCATAAAGGGACCGGACCCCGCGTAACAGGGGTTTCGGAACCCCATACTCCCGGAGTACTCACCACAAGACTTTTCGGAGGACACGGTCGGACGCCTTCTCCAAGTCTACAAACCACATGTAAACTGGTTGGTCGGGGTGTTGATCACTCTCTGCATGGCTTTTCTGTCGGCTGCCGTACTTCCAGCGTACCACACTGTAATGCAGTATGCCAGAATGCTCTCCACAGTGGCTCTATAGAAGGTTACCAGAAGCTTACTGTCCAAGTTGTTCCTCCTGACTACCCTCAGGAAATGGATCGTTTCTGGGCCTTCTTCACCACTGCCGTGGTGTTGGTAGACCAGGAGACCTTGTCCGTAACGTGGACCCCCAGGAATTTGAAGGACTGGACCCTGTCTACGCATACTCCATTTATGAGGACTAGGGCCAGATCTGTGCTGCATTTGCGAAACTCTAGGATTATTTCTTTAGTTTTTGTGGTGTTTAGTGTGAGATTGTTCACCAAACACCACAAAGACAGTTTGTTGACCTCATCTCTTTAGGCTGACTCATCTCCCGGGGAGATCAGTGGTGTCATCGGCAAATTTGATGATGGAGTTAGAGTGGTGGGTCGGTGTACAGTCGTATCTGTACAGGGAGTATAGAAGAGGACTCAGTACCCAACCTTGAGGGGAGCCAGTGCTCAGTGTAGAGGAGGAAGAGAGGTGGGGACCAAGTCTAACAGTTTGTGGACGGATGGTTAAGAAGTTTTTAATCCAGCAGCAGATGGAAGAGGATAGTCCAAGGTGGGAGAGTTTGTCAGCCAGAATGTCCGGTATTATAGTGTTTTTAGACAATGTGCCTAAACGCACCGCATGGGTGGTTGGTCGTAAGGTAGGATGCCTTTCCATGTCATTTAAAAACTGATTTTCAGAAGAATTTCCGCCAGCGAGTTTCCAGGTGCTCCCCGAAACACGTTTTTTTCTGTCGTGATGGGAAGACTCGGCGAGACATGATGGTGCTGGCCGCGCTGACCCAATTTGTAAAGTAGGACGCCTTTCCAAGTCATTTACAAACGTGATTTTCGGAAGAATTTCCACCAACGAGTTTCCAGGTGCTCCCTGAAACACTTTTTTTCTGTCATGACTTTTCCACTTTCATCCTTTATTGCGATCTGCCCATGTGTGTATTTGACACAAATAGATGAACACGGTGAAACGCCGGGCCCCCTGCTTGTTTAGAACCAAAAGACAGTTGTTTCGCTATAATAAAAATCTCTGTTGAAAAATGGGTTAGATGAGAAAGGAAAATTTCAGTTACATGCATAGCGCAGCAAACGTGTGCATATATATATGTATACAGAAGCAAGAGTATACCTTTTAGGAAAAAGTAAGGAAAACTGACTTTACTTATTTAAGCAATGTTTGGGTGTTATTTTTGTTAAAATATTGTAAACCAAAGCGAAAATATGCCAAAAATAAAAACTCACAAAATAGCGGTGCTGTTGCGCAGTTCATGCAACTAATTGCGAGCGGAAATGACTAAGTGGAAGCACTTCAGTGTGAACTGAAGAAAGTCTGGATTTTTCAAATCTGCACAGTGTAATGCTTAAAACTACCAGAAGAGAGAAGCAAGTTAACATATTTCTGCTTAGGCCTACTCATCGATAATCCTTGCAAATGCTCAAAGCTTGAGTTTACACACTAAGGGAAGGTAAAGAAATTCAATCACTCGTCAAATAGGATCCAACCTCTGTTTCTGGCTACCATAAAATAATTTCAACTCTCTATGACGCCTGGTTTGGACAAACGTAGCGTGAGAATGTTAACATAAAACATCCAGCCATCCATAAATCATGCTTTATCTATTCTATAATCCTTATAAAGCGTGATTTATGGATGGATGTGTGGTTGGGTGTGTGTGTGTGCACCCGGAAACTCGCTGGCAGAAATTCTTCCGAAAATTACGTTTGTAAATGACGTGGAAAGGCATCCTACCTTACAACTAAATTATGTCAGCCCGGCCAGCACCATTGTGTCTCGCCGAGTCTTCACGTCACGACAGAAAAAAAAGTGTTCCGGGGAAGTACCTGGAAACTCGTTGGCGGAAATTCTTCCAAAAATGATGTGAAAAGTCCTCCTACCTTACAACCAATCAACCACGTGGTGCGCTTGGGCACATCATATAAAAGCTATGTATTAAAGTATTAAAACACTCGCAATAACAACCTCTCCCAAGCAGGTGGGACCGGCGAGCGCAGAAATCCAACAATAGAACACCACTCGGGTTCCGATCAGGTGAGGCCCCAGCAGAACAAGGGAGTCCTCCAAAGGAGCACTCCTTAGCACCCCTTCCAGGAACTCCAAAAAGGATGGGTACTGCTGTTTGGTCCATACGCACAAACAACTGTTAGGTCCCCTCCCCCCACCCGAAGACGGAGGATGCTACCCTCTCGTCCATCGGGTAAACCCCGATGTACAGGCACCGAGCCAGGGGGCAACACGTATGCCCGCACCCTCTCGGCGCCTCTCACCGTGAGCAACTCCAGAGTGGATGAGTGTCCAACCCCCCTCGAGAGGAGTGGTACTGAAACCTAAGCTGTGCGAAACGGTGAGCCCGACTAAGTCGAGCTGGAATTTCTAAACCTCACGCACTAGCTCAGGCTTTTCCCCAACCAGAGAAGTGACATTCCACGTCCCAAGAGCCAATTTCTGCAGCCGGGGATCGGACCGCCAAGGATCTCTTCTTCGGCTGCCGCCCTCTCACAGGTGGTGAGCGCATGTGGGGGACACAACGCTACGACGGCAATTATAAAATGAAATAATGGACACAAGAAATGTATTGACTTTTTGTCTGATTTCATAGCTTGGATCTTGTTTTCGCATATTGCAACAATAATTTGCATATTTTTTTAACGTGAAAATTGTGAATGTAAATGCATTCGTAAGTAGAATTATCCTTTTCTCATCTCATTTTCTGAACCGCTTTATCCTCATTAGGGTCGTGGTGAGTGCTGGAGCCTATCCCACCTGACTCCCGGCCAGAGGCGGGGGACGCCCTGAATCGGTGGCCAGCCGATTGCAGGGCACAAGGGGACGGACAACCATGCACACTCACACCCATACCGAGGGGCAATTTAGAGTGTCCAATCATCATCGGAATTAGGGGGGAAAACAGAGTACCTGGAGGGAACCCACGCAGCCCGGGGAGAACATGCAAACTCCACACAGGTGGCCATGAACTGGATTTGAACCCAGGAGCCCAGAGCTGTGAGGCCAACGCGCTAACCACTCGCTCCACCGGGCCGCTCGTAATTACCCCTGTACTTTTATCATTTTTAAAGGGTTTCGTATGTAGTATTGGGGATAATAGAGCAGTTGGAACAAATTAAAGCTTTACATGTAAAATGTGTCGCTACTTGCGAAAAATCTAAATTACTAATCCACTTCAAGAATGTATTTATATTGAAAGTAGAGGTACCACTGTACATAATACAGTATAAAGTCACATACTTGCCAGCAATGTTCCCTCTAATTTTTCGTTGGTCTGAGCAGAAAGTCAACCTCCCTGAGCGCACCGAGTACCAGTGTGAGCGACATCATCGGTACTCGGATGATTCGCCTAAAGACGTTTCGCCGACGGACGTTTGACAGACGGGCAGGTCGCCGAATGAACTTTCGGCGGAACGTCCATTTGGCGACCTGTCCGTCTGTCAAACGTCCGTCGGCGAAACGTCTTTAGGCGAATCATCCGGTCACGACATCATCATTGCTCGCTATGGGCACACCAGTATCACACCTGCCACAAGCAGGTGCATGTCAATGTTCCCTCTAATTTTTCATGTAAAACATGCTGTAAAACACGAAAAACATAAGTGGACAGAGCTACTGCCACTGGCTGCCGCTTAAACGGCGCCATCATGGGGAAAGGGGTAAAAAAAAAAAAAAAAAAAAAAAAAAAAAAAAAAAAAAAAAAAAAAAAATCCGATTTTTTTTTTTTTACTGCGCGCCATATGATTGCTGCTGCGCAGAGAAGACGAGAGTAGTGCGCAATTGCGCACGCGCGCAGCTTAGAGGGAACACTGCTTGCCAGTTAAAAAAAATTAAGCTGAAACATGTACATTCATGTACATTTCTCTCACAGTTCCACCAGAAATCATCAATATGACAAGAGACATTGTAGTTAATGAGGGTAACAATGTCACCGTGCTGTGTCAAGCCAATGGTAAACCGGAGCCATCTATTACCTGGAAACTCATCTCATCCTCAGGTAGACTGCATATGTTTGACTGTTTTCTGCTGTAACAACGTTGCCTGATTCTTGCTTGACCCCTTTTTTTGCATTTCAATCGCCTTTCTTCTTTCTGAGCAATTGGTTTCCCACTCACCCTTAATTTTTCATCACTTCATCTTAGTGATGAACGTGGCAGGAATTAGCTGGATGACAGAAAAAGACAGCCAGTGAATAATAGCCATTGCCCACTTTGCGCGAGTGCATTTATTTTTTGTTATTACAGAATAATCCCACAAATTTTCTTATTTTATGAAGTATGGGAGATTATGACAGATGCATAAAAAGCGAACTAGTTTCAGAGTTATTTTTTTTCTAGCCAATGTGAACTACATTTCCACACAAAAGTTCAATGTATAATGACATCATTTAGCTAATCAAGCAGAGAAGTAAGATACCCTTTTCTCAAACCTCATGAAACATCAATAAACACATTCATCAAGGTTTCCCCTGCCATGACTTTTATGTAACCATCTATTAAAACATGAAACACAAACTGTAAACAGATAGAATGGGTTTGCGCACACAACCTTGAATGTATCAGTCTTAAAATATCTATCTCCACAAATGTCAAAACTATGTCAGGTATAGACCTCCATCAGCCTGTAATGCATTCTATGCGGAGCTTCGGGCTCTATTTAGGGAATGTGCCACAAGAAATGAAGTTGTCTTGTTTGGAAATGTAAATATTAACTGGCTCAACAAATCAAATCCGAGAAAGTTAAAATCACTTAACTAATTTTAACTACACAACTAATCAAATCAGAGAAAGTTAAAATCACAGTTAACTAATTTTAACTTCACACAACTAATCAAATCAAAGAAAGGTAAAATCACAGTTAACTAATTTTAACTTTACACAACTAATCAAAGGTAGACTAGACCAGACTAACTACTTCTTCTGAAACATGGATAGATATGATCTTTTCCAACCAATGTGAGAGGATCCAAAATACTTTCAATATGATGACAGGTCTATCCGACAATAACCTCATCCTGTTCTCAAGAGATCTTCCTAAAAATAGATACTCATGTGCTCAGAAAATCAGATCAGAGCACATGAGAGTACCAAACAGGGAGATACCAAATTTGACACAGCCGCTTAACTATTTCAATTGGGACAATTATCTCTGCCATAATCATGCTAATGACAGCTGTAATATTTTCATTTTAACCCTTATCCAAGACACAGTGTGCATTATCAAAGACAGTTAAAGCAAAACCATAAAAAAATTACCCCCTTGGTTAAATGAAGCCATATAGGGATTAACGAAAAAACAAGACCATGCTCTCAAAATATCACTCAAAACAAAAAGGGTTAATGACAGACAGACATTTACTTCACTAAGAAATAAAATAATCAAAGAAATTTGAACTACAAAATCAAATTTCTTTATAAAAATAATTAGTACTGCGAAAGGGAACACTAAAGAAGTCTGGAAAATCTGACAGGAAATACTTAAAAGCACAGAGAATTGAATTACAGTGTTTACTGTCATAAGCCGCTTTTGTTGGGCAAAAAAATGGTGACTGATCGAGGGTACGGCTTATATGCGCATAAAACACGACATGGAAAAGAAACTGCAAGTTGACGGCGCCGTGGCACTATGACGATACGACAAAATGACATGAAGTGACATCATGACGCAAGTGAACGCAGCCGATACTTTCATTTATTTCAAAATGGAGAAAAGATAAACGCTAAACAAAATTTATTTTGACGTCTATGAAAGAAATCCAAGCATAAAAATGTACATATCTTGCATTAAACGTGAAAAAACTCACGTTCCCGTCACTGCTTGCTCGGGGCATTGCCATCTTACCTCGGTCCCGGGCAGCCATCCTAAACCTAGTTAAACGTACTCTGACTGGCCAGACGCAAGTAGCCTTGATATTGAAATAAAACAAAATTCCACTTTGATTTTTTTTCGTTTTATTTTTTGTTCGAAAGTGACAACTATTGGAGTAATGAACCATCGAAAGAGTCGAGCTATTTTGACATTAGAAGCAATATGGCTGCCACATCATCTTAAACTTCTGGTAAGAAAATTGTAATTCTGTATTTAGAAAGCATCAGGTTCTAATCAAGATAGACTTATTTATTTTTTCAAATTGAATAATTTAATACATTGATTCTTAAGATTTTCCCTTCAAAGTAACACATTTTCACTCCCTATTAAAACCATGAATATGGAGGTGAAAATTGGGAATCAGGGGGGGCGGCTTATACGCGGAAAATTGTAAAATTAAAAGATTTCAAGGCAATTTTCAGGGAGCGGCTTATACGCGCGGGCGGCTTATATGCAAGTAAATACGGTAAATTGAATTGAATGCTTTTATTGTCATTATACAAGTATGAGATTTAAAGCTTTCACCACATAGTGCACAAATAACAACAACAAACAAACAAATGAATAATCAATAAAAAATTGATAGTCTAAAATAAGTAGTCCAAGTGAGGTTAGCAGAGCGGAGCAGGCTTGTTCCGCCTGAAGTCCAGGATGAGTTCCATGGTTTTGGAGATGTTCCGCGCCAAGTTGTTGAGTGCATCACTCGCTGAGTCTATGGACACAACAACAAACAAACAAATGGATTGATAATAAATATATAGTAATGATAAATAAACCATCACTAAATAGTAATAAATAAATAACTGGTCAGCATAATAAATAAGTAGTATAAGTAGTAGAAATAAATCTTGATTAGGTCCTAGGTGCAGAACTCGAGTTGAGTATGGTGGCAGCTCTTTGGAAGAAACTGTCCTTGAGTCTGTTTGTCTTGGCTGTTAGTAAATAAAGGAATTACAGTTGGAGAAGATAATCCGTGATCCAGACTCCGTTAAAGAACTGACATCTAACAACATCTCTCAGATGGAATATCCCCCACGAAAACCAAAGCTCCAAAGCAAAATATGCATTTAATATGGATGTAACATTTCTAAAATATCACAAAGAATTTCTCATAGCACCATTAACTCCTATTATAAACAAAGCCATAAACGAGAGTCTATTTCCTAAACCCTGTACTCTGTCATAACACTGGTCCTTAAATCAGGAAACTCTGCAATAACCAGCAGCCACAGACCTATAAGCACCCTTCCAGCTGTCTTAAAAGTTGGAAAAGATGGTAGCGGAGCAAATTGTGGATCACATTAATAGCAGTCAATTCACCCTGAACAGACTGCAATTTGGCTTTAGAAAACATCATTCTACTGAGATAACAAAATCAAAACTAGATAAAGGCGGCAGCGTTGATGCAGTTTTCATTGATCTGAAAAAAGTATTTGACACCATCAACCACCAGATACTGCTGAATAAACTGTCTAGTTTTCATTTCTCACCAAGCATGCTACATTTTGATTGAATCAGACACATCTGTAAGATTAGAGTGTGTCAGGATACATAACACAAAATCTACTTCACGGAATAACAGTCTTGGGGTACTGCAGCGGACAGTAGTTGCGGTTCACTGCTCTTCAATCTTTTCATAAATGATCTGCCAAGCTGTTGTCCTTCGATTGTCAACTGCCAAATGTATGCCGATAATGCTGTTCTTTATGTCCATGCGAAAGATAAAAAAAAACATGCTACACGAAAACTGACAGATGCAATGACAATCGTGTTTAATTGGCTTGAAAAATCCCAACGGTATTTAAACAATTCTGAGACTGACTGTATGTGCTTCTCAAAAAAGCGACAACTGACATTGAGCCCAATGTAGTCCAAAATGTAAATACCTGGGAATCACTCTTGACTCACAACTTGCTTTACTCAACAGATAAAAACACTCTGAATAGAATTAAATTAAATTTGTCCAAATTAAGGTTCAATCTCAGCAAAACTATTTTGACACAATGATCATATCACCCATGACTTACTGCCTAATAAGTTGGTCATCGGCCTGCAAAAAAACCCTAAAACTAATTGAAACCGTTCATAAGTAAGTTCTGAAAATATTGGACAGAAAACCAAAAACGCACAACCACTGTCAGATATTACAAAAAACAACCCCCTGAACTGGGACAATACTGTTAAATATGCAGATGCCATCTTGGTTTACAAAATCTTCCATCGCAAAGCTTCTCCTCGACTGCAAGAATTTAGAAAAATTCCAACAGGTCAAGAAGAGCTGGTTCTAGAGGTGACTGTGTAGTTCCCTTCAAAAAGTGCATTTAGCCAAACCACCCTTTCTGTTTGTGCCTCACATACCTGGAACTCAATCACAATTACCATATGTGACATCCCGTCTCTGAACCTCTTTGGTAATCATCTTGCCTTGCCGCTGAATAAACACCATTGTGATAACAACACTGCCTAGACCTGTGCTACTTGTTTATGTTATGTTACGTTTCTATGTTGCTTTCTAGTCTTTTGCCATATTGGTTTTATCTCGTGTTTTTAAATGTCCCTAACATCAACCTGCACAAGGGACTAAAGATGGAAATTAGCCTTTGGCTATAATACTACGTATTACGTATATATGGTCATTTACATGAAGATGTATATTTTCAATATTTATGTATTGTCCCTTTATTAAATAAATAAAACTCAACCAAACTCAACTCAAATATGATGCGCCAACCTATGGAAATTAAAGCAAACAAAACTGCAGATATTTTTACTGACCATATCTTTGTCCCCATCCATTGTGAAAAATGTTAATGTTTTTTTAGGTTATGTATTAAATCACCTGTTAAAAAGTTTCCGGGTGTCTTTGTTGTCCTAAAAGAACAACATGTTGCAAGCTAAACACTTTATTGACCATGACAGAGGAATAGGATAGTTCAGTGCGCTGAGTCATGGTGGTGGATTGACCAAGACTATCTGCATAGTAAGGCATTTTATAGGAGTGAGAAACAGGGCGAGGAGCTTCATCCATCTGGTTAGTCAACAGTCCAGTGGTTCACTTACCATGGAGATGATGATGGTGATGGTTGTTCTGGATGCAGCCACTAAGATCAGTGGCTGGCCGTCAGGGCCTTCAAGGCCTTCTCTGGTGGCCTAAGAAATATCTGAATCATATATTATATTTTGTCCATCAATACTTATTAAATAATTCCAAATTGTCTGTTAGCTTCCTTTCATTGCTTTTCCCCCTGGTTGCACTGCTTCCAGATGTGTGTTTTCATATTGAAGCATTTAACCAATCACATTTCAGCCATTATTTGTTGCCAGGGTCAGAAATCTGCCTCAAGGCCTTCACAATCAGTTCTGCGGGCTCTGCTGCATTAAACAAGCGTCAATAAGACTGTTGCTTTAACCAATCAGATTTTGAGTTGGCAACACCACAATTCATTGTCATAGGCGTAGGGATACGTCATCGCTTTCACCAACTATGATTGGCTAGTGATAGTGTAGGCGGGCTAAAGCCAGAGTGAGCCAGCCAGAGCTCGCAAATTCATCCCACAATGGCCGACGGATGAAAACAAATGGATTTGGTTGCAGATTTGCTGACAAAGCCATTTTCCAGCCGGACTTTTCTAGAAAAAAATGGACATCATTAAGAGAGGGCGGTCAACTCCAAAGCTATCAAGCCTGTTACAACCGGGAAAAGGGTTTGTCCGCCACTTTCAGTTCGCTAACTACGAGCGCTACTCCTGCCTCACGGGCTCCGAGGAACACTGCAAATTGTATTGCTGGGAGTGCTTGTTATTTGCCATCGACCGACATGGTGTTTGGAGCAACACTGGATTTGCAAATTTGACTTGTTTAACCAAAGCAGCAACGAGACACCAACGCACTGCTGGACACCAACGGTGCTCACCAAAACTTTTTGGGAAACCCGAGTCCAGCGAGCAAATGCGCAGGGAAACGGAGCGCCACAACAAAAAGGTAAAGAAAAATAGGGAAATCTTAAAAAGTTTGATAGACTCTAAACCAGGGGTCTCGAACTCAATTTACCTGGGGGCCGCTAGAGGCCGAGTCTGGGTGAGACTGGGCCGCATCAGGATTTCCACAAGAAAAGCACTGATAAAACTTTCCAACGTTATCAAATATCTTTATTTTTTAACAAAAAATAATGAATTAAATAAATTAACTTAAAGATGAATAAAAAATAAATCAATCAGTAATATAAAACCAAATAATACTAATGAGCATACAGTAGATATACACTGGCTGGCTAAGTAGAGAAAATGAATTATTTTTATTCCGTTTCAAATGTCTGTATTAACAGCTCTTTAACCTTTAACTTTCTGAACTTGAATGGAACATTGAACATGAAATATTCTGAACACGGCTTCTTTTGCCTACTCCTTGCTGCTAGAGACCTGGCAGCGCTTCTTCTCACATAGTCACATTTGGCTTGAGGGAGGAAGCAGTGGAGACCCGCAGTAGAGCTTGAAGATGCTCATCAGTAAGTCTGGACCTGTACTTGGACTTATTGAAGTTCAAGGTGGAGAAGAGCTTCTCACACAAGTATGTGCTCCCAAAAAGGCACATGGTCCGCTTGAACCTTCGGGAAAGTTCAGGGAAGCTGGGGGTCAACTCTCTCAAAAATTGCCCAAGCTTGTCTGCTTCTCCACTCACCTCCCTGAACTTGGCTTTGAGTGCAGAGTTGCACTGCAGGTCAATGAGCTCCATTTGAAGCTCAGGAGGGGCATCTTGCACATCAAAGGAGAAGGGGTCCGCAAAAATTTGAAATGTGGCTTTGTGTGTCTTGAAGTCTGCAAATATGTGATCAAATTCCTCCTGTAGCTTCGAAAAGACCTCAACATACTTCTCACCACTGAATGGTGTGCCTGCATCCACGAGAGCCTTGCATGCTGGGAAATGGCAAAGGTTTGTCTGAGAGAGCTGGGCTTTCCATAACACAAGTTTAGTGCAGAATGCTCTCACGTTGTCATAGGCAGCACTGACAAGTTGCCCCTGGCCTTGTAGCTTCTTGTTCAGTACATTAAGCTCATGTGTGATATCAACAAGAAAAGCCAAGTCCATGAGCCATTTGGGATCACTTAGCACAGGATCAATCAACTCACAAACGGCGTAGCTAGCTTTGACTGCTGCATTACTGTCTTTGGTAGCCTTCTTGAAGAGATCCTGTTGCCTCAGAAGACGTGTTTTAAGACTGGCAACCTGGTTGGCTCTCTCATCTCCCTGGTATTTTTCGTACTCCTCAGCATGTCTCATAGTACAATTACGTTTCAAATTGTATTCCTTGTGCACCGCAACTTTTTCAGTGTAAATGAGACACGTCGGGGTGCCCCTGTGTTCAACAAAGAAATATTGCACTCCCCACTTTTCTTGAAACTGTCTGTGCTCATCACCGACCTTTCTCTTCACGGCAGGCTTTGAAAGAGACATCTCTGGGGCTCTGTAATATGTTTTTCCACTTGGAATGAGTCTCGGGTTGATCTTTCACATTCAGTCGCGCGGGTTTGTGGCGCATGTGCACTTTCGCTCTCCGTTTCAATCGCGGAGATGGCTACAGACACTGACACAGGCTGGATCACGGATCATAGCGCCTCATTCAGTTCTATGCTGAGAGCAGCGGAGGAGTGTGCGCGCCGAGCGGAGTGATCGGCCTCACGGCTTCTCCTCCGCCCAGCTGATTGGAGGAATGAATGAGTGAGTGAGCGAGGCACTGGACAGCCCGGCCGATGTCCCGCCCTCCAGAGCCGTATACCTCACCGTGATTGGTTCATTCAGCTCCGAACCAAAGTTCCCTCTAATTTTTTGTTGGTCTGAGCAGAAAGACAACCTCCCTGAGCGCACTGAGTACCAGTGTGAGCGACATCATCGGTACTCGGATGATTCGCCTAAAGACGTTTCGCCGACGGACGTTTGACAGACGGGCAGGTCGCCGAATGGACGTTCCACCGAACGTTCATTCGGCCGAACGGAGGTTTCGCCGAAACGGGATTCGAACGCTCGCCCCGCCGGATCGTGTGTGTACAAGTTTTTCAACCTCGGCCCGCGGGCCATATACGGCCCGTTAGGATTTTTAATCCGGCCCGCCGCCGGTGTTGTCCAAATTATAGTAAAAATCAATGTTCGTCTACCATCAATGGCAGTCCGGGAATAAGCACTCTTGGGCAGGCAGATGTAGCAGAACCGAGCCGTAAAATGACAGCAATCGGGTCAAATCCATCCTAAAACAGCATTTAATGATTAAATACAAATACTGGATGATATCGCGATGGAGGCAAAAAACGTCTATAGACGTCCATTCGCCAAACGGCTCAAAATGCTCTCAAATTCGGTCAAATCCAGCTGAAAACAGCGTTTAATGATTAAATACAAATACTAGTATTTGTATTTAATCATTAAACTAACAAATACTAGTACGACCTGTCCGTCTGTCAAACGTCCGTCGGCGAAACGTCTTTAGGCGAATCATCCGGTCACGACATCATCATTGCTCGCTATCGGCACACCAGTATCACACCTGCCACAAGCAGGTGCATGTCAATGTTCCCTCTAATTTTTCATGTAAAACATGCTGCAAAACAAGAAAAACATGAGTGGACAGAGCTACTGCCACTGGCTGCCACTTAAACGGCGCCATCATGGGGAAAGGGGTAAAAAAAAAAAAAAAAAAAAAAAAAAAAAAATAATTAAAAAAAAAAAATCGATCTTTCATATTAAGACGGGGGCCGCAAATTATCGTCCCGCGGGCCGCAGTTGGCCCGCGGGCCGCAAGTTTGAGACCCCTGCTCTAAACTTTCATTTTGGGGACACGATGAAAGCGCTGCATCCCCCAAACCAAGGAAATTATGTGGAACTTCTTTCTCTCATTGGATTGGATTGGATAACTTTATTCATCCCGTATTCGGGAAATTTTGTTGTCACAGTAGCAAGAGGGTGATGATGCAGGAATAGGAAAGGCATTTTAGACATAAATAGATAGGTAATAAGTAAGTGAATAAATAAATACATGAATACATATATAAATAAATAAGCGTGTTGCTTAGCACATATATACATACATACACATAAATATACATGCATGCATATGTTAGGTCTTAACACTAAGCCATTTTTTTGTTAAAGAGCCTGACAGCTGATGGGAGGAAGGATCTGCGGAAGCGCTCCTTCCTGCAATGAGGGTGCCGCAGTCTATTGCTAAAGGAGCTTCGGAGGGACTCCACAGACTCATGCAGGGGGTGGGAGGTGCTGTCCATGATGGACGTCATCCTGGTCAGCATTCTCCGCTCTCCCACTTCCTCCACAGAGTCCAGAAGACAGCCCAGAACAGAGCTGGCCCTCCTGACCAGCTTATTCAGCCTGTTCCTGTCCCTCTCCGTGCTCCCGCATCCCCAACAGAGCACTGCATAAAACACTGTAGATGCCACCACAGTGTCGTAGAAAGTCCTCAGCAGTGTCCTGCACACTCCAAAGGACCGTAGACTCCTCAGTAGGTAGAGGCGGCTCTGGCCCCTTTTGTACAGGGCATCTATGTTTGTGGACCAGTCTAGTTTGTTGTTGAGGTGAACACCCAGGTACTTAAAATTCTCCACGATTTCAATGTCTGTACCCTGGATGTTCACCTGAGTGGTCTGTTGAGGATTCCTCCGAAAATCGATGACCATTTCCTTTGTCTTACTGGTGTTGATGTAGAGGTGGTTTTGCCTACACCAGTCAACAAAGGCTGTGGTGACTCCCCTGTACTCCAGGTCATTCCCGTCCGTCACTCGTCCAATAATAGCGGTGTCGTCAGAGAACTTCTGGAGGTGGCAGGTGTCTGTATTATGTTTGAAATCCGATGTGTAGAGGGAGAAGAGGAGTGGGGAGAGCACTGTGCCTTGTGGGGCCCCCGTGCTGCAAGCTACCACATCAGACATACAGTCCCGGAGTCTCACATATTGCGGTCTATCAGTGAGGAAGTCGATGATCCATGCGGCTAGGTGGTTCCTTACTCCAGCCTCTTCCAGTTTCCCTCTCAGTAGGACTGGCTGAATGGTGTTGAACGCACTGGAGAGGTCAAAAAACATCATTCTCAGCGTGCTTCCCGTGTTCTCCAGGTGTGAAAGAGACCTGTGCATTCGGTAGGTGGTAGCATCTTCCACACCAATGCCTGGACGATAGGCAAACTGCAGAGGGTCCAGCTCTGCATTCATCAGGGGGCTGAGGTGATTGAGGATGATTATCTCCAATGTCTTGATCAGGTGAGAGGTTAATGCTAGATTGCTGAGAGAAACACAGATTTACATTACCACCTGTCCATTAATATAGTGTTTAATGGCACGTTGGGCAAAATACAACCTGATCACTGCTATTGATGAAGGGATGGAGGAAGAGATGAGAAGGGAAATAAAAGTACTGTTTGTCTCTGTAATGGTGACTGATTCTGTGCAGTGTGCTGATGGATTTAAAGCACATCTGAAAGATTTTGAATTCTGTAGACTTTTGGTCACTTCCTATTAATTTTGTTGCATTTTTGGTCACTTGTTAACATCTACTCATCATTGAAAAAAACATGATTGGACGTCAATAGCGTAGATTGTTTTTTAAAGTTATGTAATAATCAAATTGCTATCAATCATATTTGTGTATAAGCATCCAGTTCAATTTGATCCAAAACCCTGATCCACGCAGGCGCCAACATCTTCGGGAATATTTTTGTGAATGGAATTAAGTTTAAAGGATTAATCTAAATCTTAATCTCTAATATATACTTCAGCAACACGCTTATTTATTTATATATTTATTCATGTATTTATTTATTAACTTACTTATTACCTATCTATTTATGTCTAAAATTCCTTTCCTGTATCTGCATCCTGACCCTCTTGCTACTGTGACAACGAATTTTCCCGAATACGGGACGAATAAAGTTATCCAATCCAATCAGAAGAACAAAAACCTTCATTCACTTTTTTTTACCATCCATCAGTCCCGCCAAACTGTGGGGCTTGGCAAATGTAACATTTTTTTTGTTTTCTTTTAACCTAATCAGATTAATCGGTACTCGGATGATTAGCCTAAAGACGTTTCGCCGACGGACATTTGACAGACGGACAGGTCGCCGAATGGACGTTCCGCCGAACGGAGGTTTCGCCGAAACGGGATTCGCGCGCTCGCCCCGCCCCCGGATCCTGTGTGTACAAGATTTTCAACCTCGGCCCACGGGCCATATACGGCCCGTTAGGATTTTTAATCCGGCCCGCCGAGTAGGTAAATAATATCCCTATGGTCATAAGAGGGGTTTCTCCCCGGGAACAGTGTTTCGTGGGCGGATTTTAATGACACATGCTGAGTTTCATTATCGAGCTCCATATATTTCCCGAGTTTGAGCACTTTAAAAATCGGCGGGGGTTCCCCCCGAGCCTATCCGAGAATAGTGCACCGTGAGCGGACTGGGTTGGACGACGCCCCGCTGAATTTCTGCAGCTCCAGAAATTTTTCAAATTTGAGCCCCACACACATTGGAGGGGTTTTTCACCGAGCACAGTGCTCTGTGGGCGGACAGGGGTGACACATGACCCGCTGGAATCCCTTGATTATCGTGGTTAATGTAGACCAGACATGGCTGCGATAAACGAAAAACCACAAAGTAGAGTCACCCCTATTATATATAATATATATATATATATATATATATATATATATATATATATATATATATATATATATATATATATATATATATATATATATATATATATATATATATATATATATATATATATATATATATATATATATATATATATATATATCAATAGATAGATAGATAGTTCTCTCTAGCTCTCTAGCTCTCTAGCTCTCTATCTCGCTATCTCTCTATCTCTCTATCTCTCTCTATCTCTCTCTCTCTCTCTCTCTCTCTCTCTCTATATATATATATATATATATATACATATATATATATATATATATATATATATATATATATATATATATATACATACATATATATATATATATATATATATATATATATATATATATATATATATATATATACATATATATATATACATATATATATATCTTTATCTATATCTATCTATCTATCTCTCTCTCTCTCTCTCTCTCTCTCTATATATATATATATATATATATATATATATATAAAATGATGCACCATGAGACTGCTCTGTTGTATGATTCTGCTTCAATATTAACTTCATTCAACTATAAATGAATTCTGTTTCATTGCTTTGATGAAATAAGAGAAATGCAATAAGGAAAAAGTTTTGATGTCACTTTTATTTTGAGGATTCCACAAAACAACAAAATGGAATGTGCATCTCATGGCCCTTCACCAACTGTGAGCGGTTTTCCACGCTTATCTCCCAGGTTGCAACAAAACTTGTGGTAGGAGTGGAGTTTGAAATTGCAATCCACTTATATTTATTTTTGTGCTCCTTTTCATTTCACCCATCACACTGTCGCCGTTTAATTTTTTTTTTTTTTTTTTTACAACAGCCACCTGCCTTAGCATCCCATCCTGCTGATAGAAATGTGTGTAGAGGCTATGATGCAAATCTCCAATGACAGATATTTTGAAATATTTATTCTACACATTCTTACACCATTAGAAAACATTAAGAAATTTTGTGTCATGTTTATCCTACAGAAACCATATTAAAACAAAAAATCTATTTCTCTCCTCCATTTTCAAATATTTTGAGCTCCAGGGGAGTTACTAGCGCAGCACTAAAGAGCCACATGCGGCTCCAGATCCTAGGATTGCTGACCCCCATTTTAGGTGCATGCGAGATCAGGCCAGAATTGGGTAGCGACCACCAGCGGAGTAAGCGAAACTGCCTGTCCAACAGACCCTCTTCCGGGCATTTTTTCACCATTTTTTGAGAGCACGGCGGAGCTGCTCCGGCGGTGAGTTCTTCAATAGTGTGCCTTCGACTCTCGTTCGTTGCAGAACATTTGTTCTTTTAGTTTCTTAGTTTGTTTAATGCATCTTTATTCTTTGCTTTTCATCACGACCCATAAAAGTTAGGGTTATTGTTACGTGAAAAGTATCCTGGTTCGAGAGTCTTGCTATCACCCAGCTTGACCATATATGCCTTGCACATTTTAAGAAAATTATGAAAAGTCATCAAATAAAATTGTCGCTGAATTCAAATTTCACCAAAGTAACATAATTTTAAGTTAATTCTAAGTTGTGTGTTTACGTGTTCACGTATTTTTACTCTCCTTCCAAATGTTTGCCTTCTGCTCCACACACCTCGGCACTTGCTCGTCCACCCCAATGGAAAATGTATTTGCCTGTCTTATTAATGTTAATGGCTTAATAAATAATATTTTCTGCGATCGGCTGGCCACCGTTCAGGGTGTTCCTGTCTCCGACCCAAATTCAGCTGGGATAGGGTCTAGCACCCCGCCCCGCGACCCTTATGAGGCTAATGGGTTCAGAAAAATAATGAATAAATACGTATTTTTTTCTCTGTGTTTCGCCCCTATTTCATACAAAATATAAGTATACTTTTATAAACTTTGAAAGGGATACAGAGCCCGGAAATGATAACCGATGTCGAACATAATGAATGAACATTCAAAATGTGTCTCTACTTACGAAAAATCCGTGTGACGAAACCTCTTCTGGGAAAAAAATATGTTGTAAGTGGTTGACTCAATTAGATTTTTGAAAAAACTTTGGGCAAAATCTGGCATTCATTCATTTTCTGAAGCCCGATCCTAAAAAGGGGGTGCCGGAGTCTATCCTAGCCAACTACGGGCCCCAGGCGGTGGACACCCTGAATCGGTGGCAAGCCAATCACAGGGCACAAGGAGACACAAGTATTCACCCTCACACTCATACCTCGAGCCAATGCAGCTTTCAACCAGCCGACTGCATGCTTTTGAGATGTGGGACCCGTGTACCCAGAGACTACCCATGCAGGCAAACTGTAGCTTTGTAATGCCACTGTATTTTAACTCCACTATTGTTACTTGTGAGCTATCTGTCAAAGCTGGTTTGCCTCGACAATAATCTTCATACAGAGGAAACAGCAAAACACGTGGTAGTTTTAAGCTCCCGGCCGAAGGAGGTTATCTGGACAGGGAGGCCTCTCGAAAAATGGTCGCCGCTCGGCCCTCTTCCTTTGTTCTTGGCTAGCCCCCTTGGCTAGCCCCCACCCTTCCTAAGAAGGGGTCAGCGCTCGGACAGAGCCAAGCGTCCACCTCGAGGTTCCCCATCCAGATACGCCGTCCAGTTGGTCGGTTATAGTATTTAATAGAAGTTTAGGCGGAGGCGGGACCAGAAAAAGGGGTGTGTATATACAAAGTGATGACAGGCCTTGACCTGTAGGTGTCAGTAAAAATTCTATTCTAGTAACTAAATTCATAAGAGTGCAAGATTAAATATAAGAATACAATTCATATTTCACATTTCCCCCCTGTTGTAACTTGAAAGAATTTTCATTAAACATATCAATTTGTATCCCTCCCCTCCAGGTTCTAGAATACAAATATCATTGACAGTTACTCAACAGGGTATGGAAAATAACAAAATCACATGTAAAAGCAGAGGCGAGAAATGATGTAATCAGTGGTAAAAATTCCTCTACGTCACTCTTAATGAGCGAACCCAATATTTAAATCAAGACAAACACATTTGCATAGAGGACTCGTCACACTTCGAAAGAATGCGATAATCTCCAGTATGGTCTGTCATGCGGTGATACTGTGTCACTATAACCTACTAGCGTGTGCTGGATTGTGTTTTGAATCATAACTTTCATACAGGGGATTACACACATAGAAAAAATACAGAACAGTAGCAAAAACCGCAAGGTTGCAATTTTAAACAGAATTGAGAATCATGACCCGGTTATTAACCACGACCACAATGATACACCTACGGCTGAATGATCCTGGGCCATGGTGTTGACTAGGGCCTTTATTTCAGCTACGGCACGAGTAATGTACTGGTTTCATCTGGGATGAAGGTGCAGCAGTGTTCTCCCATCATGGCACACACATCTCCATCTTTGGCTGTTATCAGATCCAGGACTATCGGTCCTGCAACTTCCCTAAGGGCTTTTAAATCATCTGCTATACCCTGTAGGGCCTTGACAGTTTGGTTAATGAACACTCATGTAACAGCTCAATGTCTTTACACATGATTTTCTGGGGGGGTGGACCACAACCTTTGGTCAACAGGAACATCATCGCACCAGATTGAATCACGTGGTTTGAATTGCACTGATTTTGCACTGATTTTGATATCTTACTGTTATGTTCACTCTCCTTAAAAGGAATGCATCTTAGACCATCTGCACGACTGCAGATTTAAATGTGACGCCTCGACCCAGTGAATTCAGGATGTCAGGATCTGTGGAAATGGGTACACACATAACAACTTTCATTCGCAACAATCAGTTTTTTCTGGAACACCATGAAATTATACCACACGTCTTCTTCATAGTAGTTCTCCAGATTGTTCTTTCATCTTGCTGTTGAGGGATCGAAGACCCTCCAGGGCCTTGGTTAAACTCCCGTCAGCTGCTGTGTTGTTCGGGATGAACGTGCAGCATTGGTCGCCAAAGATGGAGCACACGCCACCTTTCTCTGCCAGGAGCATGTCAACAGCAATTCTGTTCTGGAAGGCCAAAGGAGGTCCCCGACAACTGTTCATGGATGGCTGCAAACCCTTCCTCCGTCCTGTTCTGGAGTCGTGCAATTTGGTCAGCGAGTTTATACTCATCTGATACGCTGCGGGGAACCCCGATGTTGATGTAGGTTGGGTCCCCATCCAAGAGCGGACCGCTTGGCTCTGCCTTTCCAGTGATGAGGCAGGACGTTTCCTGCACTTGTTTTCCAACTCGAGTCTCTGTGGGCGGGGCGTTCAGACACGCCCAGGCTGTCACTGACAGTGCAGTCACTGACAGTCCAGTCACTGTGATGTGGGTGGCAACAGCTTTCACTGTGGCTTCTGTATAGAGGTGCAAAGTCTATGGGAGGTCAGGGTTAAGTGAGGGGTGCTCGTGGCAGGTGAGTAGACGTCAGATGAGTTTCTTCACGGACAAGGGTTTTGACACCGTCCGACTTGGTCCACTCAGAGTCACCTGTCTCGAACGACCTTGAACCGACCTTGGTGAATCGACTTTGACTTTTCAGTGATCTTTGCTGCTGTGGAGGTTGGTGAGTTGGGCCACGAATGGGTCTTCCCATCGTGGAGAGAACCAGGACTTCCTTTTATGACTCGGATCAGGATCCAGTCACCTGGCTACACCACCTCCTGCAAGATAGACAAAAGGATCACGGCAGCTTACATGTTCTTTGGATAAGTTTCTCTCCTTCCTTAGTCTCTCGTCATGGTTAATCTTCCCATAGAGGAAGTTGAAATGGTCTTCCATGAACTATCTCAAAAGGTGTTAATCCCAAGCTAGTTGGTACTATCTTTGTATACGTTTTGGCCAGTGTTAGGCGTTCTGGCCATGGCTTATTTATCTCCCCCATGGTTTTCTTAAGCCTTGGCTTTATCGTACCATTTGTTCGCTCTACTTAGGTGTTTTGCCATGTTTTGCACTATGCTGTTTGCAAAATGAGCTCCATTGTTACTCCAGCTGATTCTGGAGATCCCATGTTCTTTACAGATCAATAAAATAACAAATTAAACAGTTCCTTCAAAAATTTTAAAAGTAGGTATTTCGATGTCCATCATATCTTCCTCCCTTTTGAGACATTTATGGCTCAATTTTGGAATAAATTTTTGGTAGGCACGGTAGGCCTTTAGCTTTGTACAGTTCGTCTGCTGACTGTTCTTGAGATCGGCTCAGTTTTGTTGTTGTGTATGCTGCTGTGTAGTGTTTGCGCTGCTGCTTTAGCTGCTGTGTTCTGTCGTTGTCTTTAACACGTGCTTAACATTTGCTTACGGCTATTTTGTTGGGCTTAATACCCCAATGAATAAAAATCGCAACAATCTTACTTATTCCATCACTATAGTTTGTGAAAATTTAAATGCCTTATCAGTCAAAATCAAAAATGCTAGCTGGTATTCTATTATGATCACTGCTTCCTTGTTAAGATCAAGAACCCTATTTGTTTTTCCCTTTCCTCTAATTACACAAATTAACTAATCATACTAAAAATAGGAAAAACACAAAAAGCAAACCAGGGTGCTTTCTCCCCAGGAAAACAGCTTTCCCGTTCTCTGTAACAGTTAAATTCACATCAATTAATATCCAGAAACAAAATGCACACATTTATAATTCTGAATATAATTGAACCCACTAAATTGTAATCACCCCTTGTTTGTCAAGGTTAATATTTTAGCATAATTGTATCCTTTAAAGCAATTAAAACTCATTACTTATAAAATGCATACTAATCAAGTCCCAATTCATTTAACAATATGTATCGCGTTGCATATTAAACTCAGTTGTTTGAAATTCAAAATATCCCAATCTAGTAGTCTTTTTATCAAATGTAACATCCCATTGTCTTTGGAGTTTGTCAATCATCTCCTATAAAACTTTCTTAATCAATATTTTTCAATAGTCAGGCATAAAATTAAAATCTAGTTACATTTCTATCCATTGTAGTTTCTCTTCTCTCTAATTGTTTACTTTAAAAATCTGTAAGAAGATCTAGTCTCAATTGTTTACTTTAACTATCTGTAAGAAGATCTAATCTCAATTGTTTACTTTAACTATCTATAAGAAGGTTTAGTCTCAATTGAAACGCTTTCATTTTTTTTATGGAGACAATAAAACCAATATAAAAAGTTCCTCATGGCTTACAGCATCGCTCCCCGAGCAATAATCTTTCCAATCAATATTTGAGTGCTTGCCATTTCGTCTGATTACGTCAAAAAGTTTATCTTACCTGTCTCCTATAAACGTTTCAACTGAGAGAACCTTCCTATAGTGCACAAAATGGATCCCGCTATTTTCATGTTTGCTGGTTGGTCAGGAACGCGTGTGTTGAGCACCCAGGCTCCCGGGACCGCCGTTGGTCCAGTCTGTTTTCTGTTAGGAAGCACAGTCTCCTCCTGCTAACCCAAATTCAGTGTGTTCCTTTAAAGTTTTTTCTTTTATGCAGATAGCCAGATTAGCCTCATCCTCTAGTTCCAATCGTGTTGTGAATAATGGCGTTTGGTATGGTCTACTTAATAGGATGTCCATATTTTGTTGTCCGGTTGACCTCGTTATGTAGGCGCAATGATTTCATAACGAAATATGGAACCTTTTTTCAATTCAGTCAATTATTCTGTTAACACAATTTGGATGCCATTATCACAATAAATCAATAGTACTTTGGAATTTCGTATCAAGCACTGTCTGTTTTTTGTTTTTCCCAGTGCTCCCAAATTTCGCATAGCAGATTTGTTTCTCCACTTCAAATTTCACATTTGGAGTACTGCTGCTTTTTCATTAAAAATTTCCTTGGACGAAATATTTTTCCATAATTTGGCGTTGCCATCCGTGAAACGGCTTATTGGCAAATTCCGAAATCGATTCCAATTTGCTAAATCATTTTCCACCTTGATACCTAATTGATTGATCATATCTCGGTGGTCGGCCAATCAAAAACACAAAAAGACAAACAAACAATCATTCACGCTCACTCATTTTCAGACATCCGTGGTCTGCAATTTTTTATCACTGGTGAAGAGCGCCATCCCCAGTCCTGGGGCTTCTTGGCAGCTAACCACCTTTCGCTGTGTCATGGCAAGTCATTCTAAAAGGAAATAGGTCAATGTTGTTTGGTTGACATCAACTGTTTGATGCTAATGCAATTAATATTCTAATAGTCATTAATATGAACCACGCTAAAGCATATTCCACCTGTTGATGGGCAAAACAATGAATTGCCACCCGTGCACTGGTGACAAGTCATGATGTTTATTGCATCTCAGCGAAATTATGCCTATCCTAAATTAATTATTTTATCTAAACTTGCCAGCTACATTTTACCTAATAATTTGGATCAATGCCATTTCTGCATTGTCTTCATGTTTGATATCATTAATAATTTGGATGATTCCTAATCCTTAAGTCTAAATCGCAAATCCCTCTCTATTTGCTAAGATAGCTAAATTGCACTTGTTGAATTGCTGTTCTGCTCCAAGCACTATGCTTATTTAATATAAGAGCCATTTTTTGTAGCTCACTCTTACCACAATTAAAATTTAGAGAAACTAACCTTCTACTTAGCAATTTCTTAATCATTTCCTAATGATAAATTTCAGTGTTTATTAGAGGACCCATAATTTGTCACTAATATGTTATATTGTCAATTTTCTGTCTCTAACTGTCTTCTTTTCTTTCTATTACTCTCTCTGCTCATGTCTCCATCACTGCTCCTCCTTGCTCATCGTGTGGAATGCGAGATGTAACCTGAGATTTCTTGCATTCCAGTCCCCCAATCTCCCCCCTCGTGCTCCTGGCCCCTGCGAGTGGAACCTGGCACGAGGAGTGGGCTGAGCAAGGGGGGCACTGTTTCTGAACAGGCCTAATATATATATATCTTCCTGGGTTAGTGGAACGTGGGCTGGAGAAGAAAGGCAGTTTTAACTTCAGTTGGCTCGCCGCCATTTTTTCTCTTTGTCTGTGGGCTCGGCCATTTTTCCTCTCACATGTGGTCTGCTTTTCAACCCCCCCCACCATCCTGTCTCAATCCACCATCTCTTAAATACTTATTTTTATCAGTCTAAGTATTCTTTTTCGCCGATTAAACTCCTATTTTTCGCGGCAATCATACTTATATCGTTTATGAACGCGTCATAGCGTACTTATATATATATCTATTCATATGAAGGTTACTTGCATGCGTTTATAGTTTTATTCTATTTCTTTTTTTTTTCTTTATATCGAGCTCTTTCATTATCTTGGCACTGTATGACAATATATTTCTTCTATATTTTTAACACAACCCTCGAAGTCCCTTCGCGGGGAGGCGCTACCTCCCATTTGTCTGCTTTCCAGGCAGATAGGCCGACACACAGCCTTTTATCGTGCTGTATACTATTAAAACATAATTCCGACACACAGAAAAATGTCTTTCCGACACACAGAAAGAAGAATCTCCGACACACAGAGAAGAGTATACGCAACTTTTCTTTTTGGGACTTGGTGGGTTGGATTCTACAAATTAATTTTAAAAAAAAAAGTGCCTTACCGTTTTTTGGTGCCTCCTCTGTACGAAAGGATAATTCGTAATCTGTTCCCGGGCCAGCAGGCCAGATCGCCCTCTCTCAAGGCTGGAGTAGCCGACGTCAAGCCATCCATCCTTCTGTCGATCTGCCGTGGCCGGAAAGCAGAGAAGAATCTCGGGTTTCAGGCACCAAAATGTCAAAGCTGGTTTGCCTCGACAATAATCTTCATACAGAGGAAACAGCAAAACACGTGGTAGTTTTAAGCTCCCGGCCGAAGGAGGTTATCTGGACAGGGAGGCCTCTCGAAAAATGGTCGCCGCTCGGCCCTCTTCCTTTTTTCTTGGCTAGCCCCCTTGGCTAGCCCCCACCCTTCCTAAGAAGGGGTCAGCGCTCGGACAGAGCCAAGCGTCCACCTCGAGGTTCCCCATCCAGATACGCCGTCCAGTTGGTCGGTTATAGTATTTAATAGAAGTTTAGGCGGAGGCGGGACCAGAAAAAGGGGTGTGTATATACAAAGTGATGACAGGCCTTGACCTGTAGGTGTCAGTAAAAATTCTATTCTAGTAACTAAATTCATAAGAGTGCAAGATTAAATATAAGAATACAATTCATATTTCACACTATCTTACACAGATTAACATCATAACCACTAGTTATATCTTTACTCTGTTAGTAGATGGTGAATTACAACCAATAAAAATGTTTTTCCATTGTAATATCCTGTTTTTGGTGTTTTTTTTCAGAGGGTATGAACAAATTATTTTGTATTTAGTTCATTTCTATGGGAAATGTTGATTTGAGATACGAGTAAATCAACATACAAGCTCAGTCCCGGAATGCATTAAGCTCGTATCTCAAGGCATGACTGTACTATTTCATCTCTTCTCTCGTATACCTTGTGTTTTAGGGGGCCTTGCCACAGATGATGAGTACCTACAAATCCCTTCGATCACCAGAAACAGAGCAGGAACATATGAATGCACAGCTGTCAACGAAATTGACACAGATGTCAAAACTGTAGATATTACCGTCAACTGTGAGTCCACTGGTTTATTCAATCAACCATTCCTCAGATATACTTGTAATTTTGGACAAAAGTCCTTGCCTCTGTTTTAGTAAGTTGTAAGTCTTCACCTTCAAACCAATTCATATGCCACTAGAGTTGGGGGATATGACAAAAATTGTTATCAGTCGATATCAATAATTAGCACGATAACTATCACGTTTTTTTCTTTCAAATTTGAAACTTCAAACTTCTGTGAATAAATAAATTACTTTCCTCCTTATTCAGTTATGAAAGTTTGACTTTGATTGATTTGAGAAAAAAAATAATGAACACATTCATGTTTATGAACACATTATACATGTAAATATGAAAGATTGTAGCCGAGGGCTAATTTCCATCTTTAGTCCCTTGTGCAGGTTGAAGGTAAACGATGACACATACATACCTACACACCCTTACTTTATAAGAAAAGAGAATATAAAATATGAATTATTTTTATTGTTCTCTTGTGCAATAAAATAAGACATCTTACTATCTATCTATGAAAAGTAAAAAATAAAACCTGCAGAAATGTTGATAGGCATCTTTATTTTTATAAATTTGCCTTGAAACTGTCATATTATGAGTCAGCTGCACGGCAAAGTTGAACCCGGGATGCAGGGAAAAAGGCAACGAAAATTGCTGGTGCAAAACTTTTTTTTTTCATGACAAAAGCTCAAAGTGAAAAAATACACAGCACATCTCAAAAGGCAAAAAAAACGACTTACTGGACGGGACACACAAGGTAATGGCAGCAACACTCCTTATATACACACAAGGGCTAATCAAATACTAAACCAAAAACAGCTAGTCACGTAAGAAAGGGGAGCCTAGAGGGACACGCATCACTCACACACACTTCCACCAAAATCCCAACATAACCCAAAGTTTCTGTGCAATATGAAATAAATAAAATAATCACCTGAAGGCATCATCACCTTGGGGAAGCAGACTATTTTCAGCCTCACAAAAATAATCTAAATTTACCTCACTTATGGCCAATTACAAAAAATTAATTAAAAAATTTGGGATGAACTTAACCCATTTTACCCAAGATAACAAGTTTTAGATTTTTGCAATGTTTTCTGAACATTTACATAAAATGGGGAAACACCTTGATATTAAGTAAGGAAAATATTATAGGCTGTCCTCAAATGAGGACTATGGGTTAAGGACATTTTCAATAAGGCTGCTATTTGCACATTTATGAGGCATTTAAAAAAAGTAAGATAATGCCAGGGAGAATTCACTTGGATCTTTTAGTGGATCGAATCTGTGTTGTCTTCCATCTCATAATTGCTCATTTTGGCCATGTCATTGTCCTTTTGCGTTCATGCTCTGTGTTACCCTCTATTGCAAACATGCTAAAAACACGTTTCCTCTTCTCCTGTGCGTTGGTCTGGAACTAGCGTTTATCTTGCAACAGAGCCCCTGCTCTCTGTGTTGGTCAGGTGATGTGATTGCAGTTTAAAATTATCGATTTTTTAAAATATTATCCTTGACGAAAAATAGTTCACGATGATTATCGTTATCGTTTTATTGCCCAGCTCTAGATGCCACTAATGGTGACAGTGTTATCTAGTCTATAATAATAAAGCGTGATGTATGCATGTGTGTGTGTGTGCGCGTGTGTGTATGTGTGTGTCTATGTGTGTATGTTAAGATTCTCTTGCTACGTTTGTCTAAACCGTGCAATGTAGAGACTTGATTTTTTTTATGGTGGCCAGAAACGCCTGTCGGATCATAATAGACGAGTGAGTGAACTCAACTTTTATTTGCTAAAGCTGAAAGCAGAGTTGAATCGTTGTTTTCACATGATGTGCCCTAAACGCACCGCGTGGCTGATTGGTTGTAACGCAAGACGCCTTGCACGTCATTTACAAACGTCATTTTTGGAAGATTTTCCGCCTGCAAGTTTCTAGGTGCTCCCGAAATACTTTTTTCCCCTGTTGTTACGGGAAGACTCGGCGAAACACAATGCTGCTGGCTGCAATTTAGTTTTCTAAGGTAGGATGCCGGGCCCCCCTGCTTGTTGACAGTTAAATCACACAATCTTTTCGGAAAACCATACAGTGGTACCTTGAGATACGAGCTTGGATACTGAGCTCGTATGTCGATTTACTCGTAACTCAAATGAACGTTTCTCATAGAAATGAACTAAAAACAAATTAATTCGTTCCAACCCTCTGAAAACAGGATATTGGATTGGAAAAACATTTGTATTTGTTCTAATTCGCCATCTATTAACAAAGTAACAAATAACTACTGGTTTAATAGTACTAAAATGTGTTTAATATTACTAAAATTAGACGGATTTTGCGGAGGGGAGAGAGAGACGGACAGAGGGGGGGAAGAGGGGGGGACTTTTTGCATGGCAACACGCTTGTAATATAACATAAATAAATTTAAATGAACTTGGATTACGATGCAGACACACTTAAAAAGAAGTTAAATCTAACCTTACATTAAACTTAATTCTAATTTTGTTTTAAATTTTTATACCTTTCTTCTCCCGGGGTGGCTCTATTGGACCCGCCTCCACCCTGACTTTCAGATGCAACCTATCGAGGGTTGTTGCTTTTGTATTCCCTTCAAAATATTCTGTAAATGATGCACACAAATGTCCTCGCAATAGGATAACGCATTTTGAGCCGTTTGGCGAATTGACGTATATGGACGTTTTTTACCTTCATCGCGACATCATCGCAACATTTTACCGAGGAATTCACTTCCCTGGGCTCGGTTCTAGTGTCCAAAGAGCTCCAGTATTTGTATTTAATCATTAAATGCTGTTTTAGGCTGGATTTTACCCGATTGCTGTCATCTTACGGCTCGGTTCTGCTACATCTGCCCGCCCAAGAGTGCTTATTCCCGGGCTGCTATTGACTCATCTTACGGCTCGGTTCTGCTACATCTGCCCGCCCAAGAGTGCTTATTCCCGGGCTGCCATTGACGGTAGACTAATAAATTGAGAGTGATGAGCGGCAAAGGGAAATGAATCATTGATTTTTACTATAATTTGGACAACGCCGGCGGCGGGCCGGATTAAAAATCCTAACGGGCCGTATATAGTCCGCGGGCCGAGGTTGAAAAACTTGTACACACACGATCCGGGGGCGGGTCGAGCGCGCGAATCCCGTTTCGGCGAAACGTCCGTTCGGCCAAACGTTCATTCGGCGACCTGTCCGTCGGCCAAACGTCCGTCGGTCAAACGTCCGTCGGCGAAACGTCTTTCGGCGAATCATCCAGTCACGGCGAACTGTGAACACCAGGAAGGCTGCTGGCCCTGACGGAGTACCTGGCAAGGTGCTCAAAGCCTGTGCTGACCAGATGACAGGTTTTCATAAAGATTTTCAATTTTTCCCTGCAACAATCCATCATCCCATCCTGCCTGAAATCTGCCACCATTATCCCTGTCCCTAAAAAGCCAACCATTGACAGCCTGAATGATTATAGGCCTGTTGCACTTACGCCTGTGATCATGAAGTGCTTTGAAAAGTTGGTCGCCCGCCACATCAGGGATACAATCCCTCCCTTAGTTGACCCTCACCAGTTTGCTTATAGAGCAAATAGGTCCACTGAGGACGACATCGCCGTAGCTCTACACACAGCACTGAGCCACTTGGAGCACCATGGGAACTACGTGAGGATGCTTTTCATTGACTATAGCTCAGCCTTCAACACTATAATACCGGACATTCTGGCTGACAAACTCTCCCACCTTGGACTACCTTCTTCGTTCTGCTGCTGGATTAAGAACTTCTTAACCAACCGTCCACAAACTGTTAGACTTGGTCCCCACCTCTCATCCTCCATTACACTGAGCACTGCCTCCCCTCAAGGCGGTGTACTGAGTCCTCTTCCGACTGTACACCGACCCACCACTCTAACTCCATCATCAAATTTGCCGATGACATCACTGTGGTCGGACTCATCTCAGGAAGGGATGAGTCTGCCTACAGAGATGAGGTCAACAAACTGCCTGGTGTTTGGTGAACAATCTCATACTAAACACCACGAAAACTAAAGAAATAATCCTGGACTTTCGCAAACGCAGCACAGATCTGGCCCCACTCCTCATAAATGGAGTATGTGTAGACAGGGTCCAGTCCTTTAAATTCCTGGTGGTCCACGTCACGAACAAGCTCTCCTGGTCTACAAACACCACAGCAGTAGTGAAGAAAGCCCAGAAACGACTGCATTTCCTTAGGGTACTCAGGAGGAACAACTTGGACACTAAGCTTCTGGTAACCTTCTATAGAGCCACTGAGGAGAGCATCCTAGCATACTGCATTACACTGTGGTACGCTGGAAGCACGGCACCAGACAGAAAGGTCATGCAGAGAGTGATCAACACCGCCCAGAAGATCACCGGTTGCTCTCTGCCCTCACTGGATGACATTGCCAGCCCTAGCTACCTCAGCAGAGCCAGGAACATTGTCATTGACCCATACCACCCTGGTCACAACCTGTTCCAGCTGCCGCCCTCTGGCAGACACTACAGGTCTCACAAAACACGGACAAATACACTTAAGGACAGTTTTTTTCCCACAGCCATCAGGACTCTGAACTTGCGTTAGCCCGACACACAATCCCTTCTGTGCAATAACTTCAGGGTGTGCAATAACAATGTGCAATATCTTAGATTGTGCAATATTTTAGAATTTATCTTGCCAGGATGTGACTTTTCATATTTTTACATTACTTATTTATGTTTTCTTACTGGGAAAACGCACATTGTGGAGTAGCACCACCAATTTCGTTATATGCAGCTGTGTATGATGACAATAAAGGCTGTTGATTTGATTTGATTTTGATTAAAAGTCGTCAAAGGCAATCGTCTTTGGATAGTTTTTTTCTTTCCAAAATGTCCGTCGACCAGAACTGCAGAAGGGCAACTTAAATCCAAACAGTCTTTTGCCTTATTGGTTTTATCTTGTGTTTTTAAATGTCCCTAACATCAACCTGCAAAAGGGACTAAAGATGGACATTAGCCTTTGGCTATAATACTACATATTACGTATATGTATATGGTCATTTACATGATGTATATTTTCAATATTGATGTATTGTCCCTTTATTAAATAAATAAAACTCAACCAAACTCAACTCAAATATGATGCGCCAACCTATGGGAATTAAAGCAAACAAAACTGCAGATATTTTTACATACCATATCTTTGTCCCCATCCATTGTGAAAAATGTTAATGTTTTTTTAGGTTATGTATTAAATCACCTGTTAAAAAGGTTCCTGGTGTGTTTGTTCTCCTAAAAGAACAACATGTTGCAAGCTAAACATTTTATTGACCATGACAGAGGAATAGTATAGTTCAGTGCGCTGAGTCATGGTGGTGGATTGACCAAGACTATCTGCATAGTAAGGCATTTTATAGGAGTGAGAAACAGGGCGAGGAGCTTCATCCGTCTGGTTAGTCAACAGTCCAGTGGTTCACTAACCATGGAGATGAAAATGGTGATGGTTGTTCTGAATGCATATATTATATTTTGTCCATCAATAATAATAATAATAATAATCGGACATAGGCCCTGTCGTCATTATCAACAACACAAAAAAGCCTACTTGTCATCACACGCAGATACTGCGTGTGACGAAATTGGTGGTGCTTCTCCATAAGCTGCGTTTACTCGGCAAAAGACCTAAATAAGTGCAAGTTACGGACTTGTAATTTGGCATTCTGCTGTTGTGGATACAGGTCGCTTACCTCTCACTGTCTTTCACTTACCTTACTTCAGCCAGCTAGTAGGAGGCAGATCACCACCCAAACATCTTTTCATATTACCGCAGAAGGGAATGTGTGTTGTGTTACCGCAAGTTTAGATTTCTGATGGATGTGGGGAAAAAAACTGTCCTTAAGCCTATTTGTCCGTGCTTTGTGGGACCTACAGCGTCTGCCAGAGGGCAGCAGCTGGAACAGATTGTGACCAGGGTGGTAAGGGTCCCCTATGATGTTCTTGGCTCTGCTGAGGTAACGAGGGCTGGCAATGTCTTCCAGTGAGGGCAGAGAGCAGCCGACAATCCTCTGGGCAGTGTTAATCACTTTCTCCATGGCCTTTTTGTCTGCCGCCGTGCTTCCAGCGTACCACACTGTGATGCCGTACGCCAGGATGCTCTCTACAGTGGTTCTATAGAAGGTTATCAGAAGCTTGGTGCCCAAGTTGTTCTTCCTAAGTACCCTGAGGAAATGGAGTTGTTTCTGAGCCTTCTTCACCACTGCCGTGATGTTTGTAGACCATGAGAGCTTATCCGTGACGTGGACCCCAGGAATTTAAAGGATTGGACCCTGTCTACACATACTCCATTTATGAGGAGTGGGGCCAGATCTGTGCCGTGTTTGCGAAAGTCCAGGATTATTTCTTTAGTTTTCGTGGTGTTCAGTGTGAGATTGTTCACCGAGCACCACGAAGACAATTTGTTGACCTCATCTCTGTAAGCCGACTCATCCCTTCCTGAGATGAGTCCGACCACAGTGGTGTCGTCAGCGAATTTGATGATGGCGTTAGACTGGTGGGTGAGTGTACTGTCGTATGTGTACAGGGAGTACAGAAGAGGACTCAGTACACAGCCTTGAGGGGAGCCAGTGCTTAGTGTAATGGAGGAAGAGGAGGAATTATTAAATAATTCCAAATTGTCTGTTAGCTTCCTTTTATTGCTTTCCCCCCTGGTTGCACTGCTTCCAGATGTGTGTTTTCAGATTGAAGCATTTAACCAATCACATTTCAGCCATTATTTGTTGCTAGGGTCAGAAATCTGCCTCAAAGCCTTCACAATCAGTTCTGCGGGCTCTGCTGCATTAAACAAGTGTCGATAAGAATGTTGCTTTAACCAATTAGGATTCGATTTGGTAACACCAAGGCCATTTTGCTGGCATAGGGATACGTCATCGCTTTCACCAACTATGATTGGTTAGTAGGCAGACCAAAGCCAAAGTGAGCCAGCCAGAGATCGCAAACTCCACCCACAATGACCGACGGAGGAAAACAAATGGATTTGGTTGCAGATTTGCTCACAAAGCTATTTTCCAGACTTTTTCAGAAAAAATGGACATCATTAAGAAAGGGCGTTCGACTCCAAAGCTAGCAAGCCTGTTACAGCCGGGAAAATGGTGTGTCCGCCACTTTCAGTGCGCTAACTACAAAGAGCTACCAAACTGAATTTGGAGCTACCTGCACAAGCAAATATATTGTTGTGTTGATTTAAAGCCATTTTCAAGACGGACTATGCCGGAAATATGAAAGGACAGGCTTGACTTTCATCATTAGCTTCAATGGTGATAGAAAAGAAGGAAGAATCACCCCCCTGGCCTGGTTGTAATGTCTCAAAAGCTCCAGTATTTGTATTCAATCAATAAATGCTACTAGGAAGTGGATTTTCCCTCATTTTAGTGCATTTTTGGCCGTTTCACGTATGGACGTATCGACGTTCATCGCTGTATTTTTACCGGGGAAATGATACTCCGGGCCCGGTTCTGATGTCTAAAAGCTCCAGTATTTGTATTTAATCAATAAAGGCTGTTTTCGGCTGGATTTTACCACATTTTCGGGCAATGTTTGCCCATACGCCATTGACGTTCATCGCTGTCTTTTCCCGGGAAAATCACCCCCTGGCCCGGTTTTAATGTCTGAAAAGCTCCAGTATTTGTATTTAATCATTAAATGCTGCTAGGAAGTGGATTTTACCCCATTTTTCTGCATTGATTTATTGATTATGTTTTATGTGTCGCAGCTGTAGCTGCAGTAGAGGTTTTATAGCCATAAAATAGTTTTTGAGGGTTGGATTGATACGTTAAAGGCGCTACGGGAAAATGCACGGACCACCACTGGGTAGAAGTATTGTTGGACCTCAAAGCAGGTGACTGAAATCGAACAGGCGTGTTACAATTGTTTAATCTAAAAACACTTGTGAAGATGCACCTGGGTTTTATAATGTAAAATACAAACAGGCCAGCAGCAAATTGTGACAATACTAACCTCTCTCAATGGGAATTTGCTGGTGACTCACATGGCTTCATGGGAAGCGTGGAACTGAAGGATGACGCAGAACCAAGGAGTGGGGGGCCCATTAGTGTTCTTCAGGACCATAGGCCTACCACTCATCACGATACTGAACCCCTCCTTAATCTAAAATTACCCTCACGGTGTAAACCGGTTAACCAGCAATCACGTGCTGATGAAGCACTTCCAGAGGGCACGATGGGCTGAATGGAAAAGATTTCAGCAAGGAGACGTAGAACACTGGATGTAAACTGATGAATGGAGGGAGCGTGATCCTCACCACCAGTACATTGACCACCCTCTCCACTTAGGAAGGTCCACTAAAATGAGAAAGAGCACTATGGATGGCTTATTTCAGGCAGGCATCAAGTTAGCAATAACTCCCAAATGTGTTTGTTCATTTCAGGCCATCAGAACTTTTAGGCTATGAAAATTAGGGTTTGTGAGGCCCCCAAATGGCAGGCTACTTTGGAGGTCATCAGTGTTCTGATGTACCATACGGTTGAGTGAACTGCACCCACAATTTATTAATATAAACTAAACGATAGCCACAGTTTAGTAATCTGTACCCACAGTTTAGCAATGACCAGGAAACGAAGTCACCCATTTCATTTAGTGGGCTCTCTAAATAGCAATTCACCACCCAAGCACCTGGATACCGCCTGACTTTGAAAAACAAAGGTGTTTTAAAGGTAAAAAATGCACGTTTTCTTAGCTAACAGTGAATAATGACGAGTTTTATCCGGTCACTGCTACCAAGGCTAAGCACTCGATCCTTCATGCACTCACAGACACAAGAGTGAGATAAGTCCAAATGATAAAACCTGATAATGACCTTTCCTGATTTTAGGACATTTGCCCTTCCCCTTTCATCCCTGATTACCAATTGTTTCCACCTGTGCTTCATTAACTTTTGTGAATAAGTAGTCTGTGTTCACATTGTGCCAGATTGTCTTCGTCCGCTAACGTGTCACCCCAGGCTTGATCACAGACACTGCCACAGGCCTAGCCTTTGTAAGAAGCCTGAGTTTGTTTGCCATTTTGATTCTGTGTTATAATTTTTGTCCCCCCATACCGTCTGAGTCCTGCCTTGAGTCCAATCCTGACATATACCATATGACTAATAAAACTTCAATAAAAATGGGAAAATAAGTACATTTTTAAGGGAAAAGATCTAAACAAATGTACCGTATTTTCACGACTATTTGGCGCATCGTATTTTACGCTGCAGTGTCAGTAACGAGTGCTATTTCTGTATTTTAGACACACAAAGCACGCACCGTTTCATTAGACACATATATATTATATATGGATGAACATCGAAACGCAATAGCGCTGGCTACCGGAAGCAGCTTATTTCCGGATTCCGGTGCGCAGTGACTGCTGGGAAATATAGTTCTTGTGCGCTACACCAACACGCTAAAAACAAGCTTTAAAAAGGCAACGGAAGCAAAACTGAGTTTGGTAGTGCTTAATTTGGACATTTTACAATTTACTCAAGTCATCATCACCTTCAAATCCCTCAACATCCTCATCTTCTGTGTCAGAATTGAACAATTGCCCAAACGAGCCTTCCAAATAGCCGCCCCCCCCTCTCTTCGTTCTTAGAGTCACCGTCATTTCCATGTGGCTCCTTAGAAATCATGCCGCCTTTGGCAAAAGCTCGAACAACCGTGCAAGCAGACACGTTCGCCCAGGCGGCAACGATCCATTGACAAATCGTAGCGTAAGAAGCCCGGCGCTGCCTGCCACTTTTCGTGAAGCTGTGTTCGCCAGCGATCATCCACTTATTCTTTGGTCAAGCCTCCGGGAATGACGGCAAGCTCTGAGTTCATTTTCATGATCTGGTTTTTAACCGTTGCTGTGAGATGAGCACGCATGGAGTCGCAAATCAAAACAGACGGCGAGCCATGAAAAAATCCATCTGGTCGCTTGACATATACGTCACGTAGCCAGTCTCGCATTTTCTCCTCATCCATCCAGCCCTTTGGATTCACCTTCACGATGACGCCGGCTGGAAACTTTTCTTTAGGCAGAGTCTTTCACTTGAAGATCACCATTGGTGGTAGCTTCTGCCCATCAGCATGGCAAGCGAGAACGACAGTAAAAGCCGACTTCTCGTGCCCCGTTGTTCGTATCGCCACCGTGCTGGTCCCCTTCCTCTCGACAGTGTGGTTCATCGGGATGTCGAAAGTCAGCGGCACCCCGTCCATGTTGGTTATGTGGTTTGGCTGTATAAGTTTGTCGGCAATCAGCTTGGAGCAGTAGGTGCGGAAAATGGCTAGCTTGTCAATGTAGTCCGCCGGAAGTTGCTGCGCCACGGTTGTCCTCACTCTGGTCGCCAGATGGTGCCGTTTCATAAAACGAAAGCACCACGACGGTCCTCCTTCGAAATGTTCAATTTTCAATTCTTCCGCGAGCACTTTTGTCTTCAGTCGAATGGTGACTGTGGAGACCTTTCTCCCAGCTGCTCTCAGATCAAGAATCCAGCACTCAAGATGCTCTTCCAGGTCGGGCCGCCTTGCCTTGTTCCCACGGAAACTCAGCTTCCTCTTGTTGACCTGGCAAAGCTCCTTCTACTTTCTCCATTTACAAACCATGGATTCGTTGATTTTGAATTTCCTCGCCGCTGCTCTGTTACCATGATCCACTGCATGATCGATTGTTAGAAGCTTGAACTGTGCTTCGTAAGAGTGCCTCTTTGTGGAAGTATTCATTCTTTAGTTTGCAATTGAGCACATGCATCACTGTGCCCACACTAGCAGTATATATAGGAAACTTGTAGGGGCGTGGCTTTAGCGTCTTCTCCCACACACCACCTCCCAAGCCTTGCCCCACTAACGTCCGCCTTCTCTATATATATAAAGAGGGTATTCGCAGGTAGTGCTCAGTCAGGCTCCAGAGCTCTCTCGGCGCTCGGCCACGATCGCCGCCGCGAGCGCTCCCACTCGGCGCCGCCGCGAGCGCTCCCGCTCGGCGCCGCCGCGAGTGCTCCCGCTTGGCGCCGCCGTGAGCCCTCCCGCTCGGCGTCGCTCGGCGCCGCCGCGAGCGGCGCTGAGCGCGAGCGATCCCGCTTGGCGCCGCTTGGCGCCGCTCGGCGGCGCTCGCCGCTCACACATGGCGCTCTACATTATAAGGCGCCCTGTCTATTTTGGAGAAAAAATTTGACTTTTATGCGCGCCTTATAGTCGTGAAAATACGGTAGTTCAGAGGGGATCAAAACTAAATAATGCATTAAAAATCTCTCTTAAAAAGAAAGTTGAATAGAGTGAAATAATCAATTTTTTAAATCTTTGAATCACCACAAGAGAAATCCTGTGTGTAAAGATTCACATCTTGAGAAACGTGAGTTACTCAAAATCATACTTTCCAGCATACAATGTTGTTAACCTCCTCTACTTTCTATGTTGAATATCTTTCTTATATGTTATAAGATGCTCCAACTGTGTATGACGGAAGAGATATTGGTGTTACCTTGGGACAAAGAGGAGTTCTGGAATGTGAGGCTGATGCAGTGCCCGGGGCAGATTTTGAGTGGTATAAAGATGACCGAAGGTATTGATTTTTTTGTTCAAGTTTAAAAAGGGCAAACATTTTTTTTTATAAAACCTTCATCCCACAATGGAGAAATTATTCGTTTCAGAAGAACGCGATATGAGCCTGCTGAATCTCTATTAGTTTTCTGAACTTTTGTCGTTTATTCCTTTTTGACCTCGTACTCTCAACGCCACATGTTCTTTTTCTGTTCTAGAGGATTTATTTTCTGATAAACACGGAAAACATACATGGTCAGTTCTCTTTGCAAGAGAATAGACAACCTCTGATAATCTGACTCCCGTTTTTAAACTATGTTCCAACAAGCAAAATGGGCGTTATTTTGAAAATTAGTGGGTGGGTTTCCGTTTAAAAGGATGTCCTTAGCTGGTTTGATCAATTCGGCCGACCCTCTGGCTTGGGGGACAAAGGAGGATATTATTTACATACATACATACTACATGTTTTCGCGCCTATACAAAAATACAAGAACGCAAGTACAATTATGTAGAAGTATATTTATTACATTTTACAGCTAAGCATATGAAAAGGCTCTAGTGTATTAATATCTTAATATAGTCTATATATATAAAAAATGTAAATACTTTCAATACTGTACTCCCAGTGAAAATAGTTCCTCTCGGCTTGATATAAATAAAAAAACAGTTTAATGGGAGTTTTAGTCCAAGTCCTCCTGCACACTCCAGCCCCCTTTTAGTGAGGTACAGCTTCACATTTTTTTCCCTGTTTTTTAAAGCATGAGGATGTTCTAGATTAAGGCTGGCTTTACCATGAAGCCAGCAGCTTACCTACACATGAAGAGCGTCAGCCGATCCGTGTGAACCCTGGCACTTTCAGTTCATCTTTAAATAACAATGTCCAGGAAAGCATTCTCTTCCAAAATGAGCAGTTTCATCCATGTTAAAAACTTCAGTTATGTTAGGGAACTCATCCTCGACGTTAGTCAGTTAGCTTCAAAAAACATCTTTAATAAATCAACTGGGATCTACAAATCAACAATGGCTTGGAACCAAAACGGCAGCATGCTAGGCGCATGCAGGAACAGCAGTAACGATCCGACAATGGTACTAGGACTCATTGATCTTTAAATATCAAAACAGGAAGTAATCAGCAGATTGACCCCAGCCGCTCTCTCTGACGGCACGCCAGGAAGGACAAACGGGCCGCTCCTGACAGTAGCTCCCCTCTAAGGGACGGATTCTAGACGTCCTAATGCTGAATGTCCATGAAAAGTGAAAAGCAGGCAAACTGTTATCATCTTCCGGGGGGCGTCCACGCCAGCCCGTGAAGAGACGAGGGAGGGGCCGGTCCGGCGGGCGTCCGCGCCGGCCGGTGATGAGGCGTGGGAGTGGCCAGTCCGGCGGGCGTCCGCGCCGGCTGGTGACGAGGCGTGGGAGTGGCCGTTCCGGCGAGCGTCCGCGCCGGCCAGAGACGAGGCGTGGGCGGGGCCGTTCCGGCGGGCGTCCACGCCGCCCGGTGATGAGGCGTAGGAGAGGCCTATCCGGCGGGCGTCCACGTCGGCATTTGGAGAGGAGTGGGAGTAGCCGGTCCGGCGGGCCTCCCCGCTGTTCCTTTAAGCCCTTAACAGACACCAGAATCTTAGAACGGTCGTCGGGCACATTAGCCTGGCTGCTCGGGGGGCCGGCTGCCCCCTCGGCCGGGAGGGCCGGAGAGTCGCTCTCGCCGTCGCCGGCCCCCTCGTCCAGGGGCGCCGTAGAGTCGCTCTCGCCGTTGCCGGCTCCCTCGTCCAGGGGCCCCGGTGCGTCGCCGCCGCTTCCGGGCGGGCTAGAGCTGGGCGGGCAAGAGCTCGGCAGGCGGGAACCGGGCACCCAGGAACTGGGCAGGCTGAAACCGGGCTGGCCGAAACCGGCCAGGGAGAAACCGGACAGGGTGAAATTAGGCAGGTGGGGACTGTGCACCCAGGAACTGGGCTGGCTGAAACCGGACAGGGTGAAATTAGGCAGGCGGGGACTGTGCACCCAGGAACTGGGCTGGCCGAAACTTGACAGGGTGGGACTAGCCAGGCTGAAACTTGACAGGGTGGGACTAGGCAGGCTGAAACTTGACAGGGTGGGACTAGGCAGGCTTAAACTTGACATGGTGGATCTAGGCAGGCTGAAACTTGACAAGGTGGGACTAGGGAGGCTGAAACTTGACAGGGTGGGACTAGTCAGGCTGAAACTTGACAGGGTGGGACTAGGCAGGCTGGGACTAGGCAGGCTGGAACTGGGCAGACTGGAACTGGTCCGTCTGGAACTGGGCAGACTGGAACTGGGCAGACGAACTGGGCAGACTGGAACTGGTCAGACTGGAACTGGGCAGACTGGAACTGGGCAGACGGGAACTTGGCAGACTGTAACTGGGCAGACTGTAACTGGGCAGACTGTAACTTGGCAGACTGGAACTGGGCAGACTGGAACTGGGCAGACTGGAACTTGGCAGACTGGAACTAGGCGTCTGGACGGGCGTGGTCGGGCGAGGCGTCCGGACAGGAGTGGTCGGGCGAGGCGTCTGGACGGGCGTGGTCGGGCGAGGAGCTTGGTCAGGGGCTCAAGCGTCCAGGCCCTCCTTCCACTTCTCCCTGCGGCGCGGTGCTCGCCGCCTCCTCCAGGAGGACGGCACAGCACACCGGCCGTCACGTGGTGGCCCATTGTAGATGGCCAGCCGACAAGGTGAAAGACCTTGCTGCTGTGCCTCCCCAAGTAGACAAGACAGGCGGTGATCGAAACTCCTACCTCAGCCTCCCCGCCGGCCGCCACGCCTGTGGATGGCCAGCTGGCATGGCAGATGCTGGTCGGGGTAATCCAGGTCGGAGTAATCGGAGGAGTATTGGTCAACGTCCTCGCGGAGCGTATCGCAGCCCGAATCGGCTAAGAAAATCACTGTCCGAGTCCGAATCTCCAGCATACAAATCAATTCGCTCCTGGTCGTCCTCACTTTCATAAAAGTCAGAGTCCCAACCGACAAAGATTTGGCGTTCCAACGGGGCCGATGGAGGCTGGGGATTCTCCCTCCATTGAGGAAAAAACTCGCTGGAGTTTGAATTTAAATAACTTGGGCGATGAACTGGCGGTGTCGGAACTTGCGTATTATGACTTAGCTGTGCTGGCAGCCCAGTGTGACGCGTTGAGCGGAGGGTGGGTTTAAAGGTGAATGGAGGCTCAGAATTACCTCCTAGTTGGGTTTCCTCCGCTGCCAGAACGTCTCTGAGGTGCCCACACCACGGTGTGTCCATTATAAACTCCCCAAAAGACTTTGGGGAGCTTCTCGCTGAATCCATGTGGTCGGGGGGCTTCGAGAAGGGTGGCTGGCGTCGACGAGAGCGTCAGCGCGAGCGTGGGTGGCCTCCCACTGGGTCCCTTATGGTCGGATCGTTCTGTTACGATCGCGCCGCGTCGTCGTGGCGTGATCGGGAATGGATTAGGACCCAGGCGCGGGAAGCAGGAGGGGAATCGAGGCAGTTAGCTACAAACAACATCTTTAATAAATCAATTGGGATCTACAAATCAACAATGGCTTGGAACCAAAACGGCAGCATGCTGGGCGCATGCAGGAACAGCAGTAACGATCCGACAATGGTACTAGGACTCATTGATCTTTAAATACCAAAACAGGAAGTAATCAGCAGATTGACCGCAGCCGCTCTCTCTGACGGCACGCCAGGAAGGACAAACGGGCCGCTCCTGACACATAGGACCACAGCGTGACCGGATGATTCGCCTAAAGACGTTTCGCCGACGGACGTTTGACAGACGGACAGGTCGCCGAATGGACGCTCCACCGAACGGAGGTTTTGCCGAAATGGGATTTGCGTGCTCGCCCCGCCCCCGGATCGTGTGTGTACATGTTTTTCAACCTTGGCCCGCGGGCCATATACGGCCGTTACAGATAACATTCATTTAGGAATAACAAGGGCATGTACTGCCCCCCGCAATAACAAGGGCATGTACTGCCCCCCGCTGAACATATTTCTAAATACAAGTACTAAACATATTTATAAATACAAGTACTGGACATATTTCTAAATACAAGTTCTGGACATATTTCTAAATACAAGTACTGGACATATTTCTAAATACAAGTACTGGACATATTTCTAAATACAAGTACTGGACATATTTCTAAATACAAGTACTGGACATATTTCTAAACACAAGTACTGGACATATTTCTAAACACAAGTACTGGACATATTTCTAAATACAAGTACTGGACATATTTCTAAATACAAGTACTGGACATATTTCTAAATACAAGTACGCACTACACTACAATGTGCTGCCATTTTTTATATTTTTTATTTTATCCTTGTGTTTAAAGTAGTAGCCATTTGGAGATCATGCAGAACAGTACGTGACAGAAGAAATAGAGAAAATAAAGTAGTAATAAACTTACAGCAGCATAGAAATCGTTGAGATTAATCTTTGAATTAAGGTTCTCAGCAAATCATTTTGAATATATATTTCCTAAAATATGGCAAATGGCTACTACTTTAAACGCAAGGATAAAATAAAAAATATTTTTAAAAAAACATTGGCAGCACGTACGTACTTGTATTTAGAAATATGTCCAGCGGGGGGCAGTACATTTTGAGATGAATATTTAAAGTGGAAGTAGAAAGTGGTCTTGTTGTTCTTGTTGTCTTTTTTTACACCGGACATCCGGGTTGGCTAGGTGAGCCAAGGGGAAGGCGACGGCGACGCAGTCCATGTTTTGCTATCCCCTTATGGAATGTTAGAGAAAAGACCTTGCTGGGAATACCGGGCACTAATAATTCTGTTGAAGGTTGGCACGCATTTCAATGTAGAGTGTCAGTTGTTCATCCAAATTCATCTCGTCTGATAAGCAAACTCAAATTAGAGCTAAGTGATTGGGAAATACGAATACAACAGGCTTATGGCGGTATTATGCCCAGACAGACCAAAAAGTCATACGCAGCTGTTAATGAACGGTTTAAAAAAGCTCACGCATGACTATGAAAACCCGGATCGATTTCCAAACAAACTACAGTACCTAGAAGCCATTGCGCTTAATTTGTAAGTTTTACTGTTTTAATAAAAACTGCCACTGCCATCTGTGAATTCCCTTTGTACATAATTTGTAAGTTTGTATTGTATTTGTAATTTTTGTGCAAAATGTGTACGTTTTTTACTGCTTTAATAAAAACACCATCTGTGAATTTGCTTTGTCTTCTTTTTAATAAAATATTTTTTTGAATGGCATCTTATTGGTAGTGTTTAATATTAAAAAGCAAGTAAAATGATTATCTTTGACTAATTCATTTAAACCATGTCTATTTATTCCCAAACATACTTGTATTTAGAAATATGTCCAGCGGGGGGCAGTACATGCCCTTGTAATTCCTAAATGAATGTTATCTGTAACGGCCGTATATGGCCCGCGGGCCGAGGTTGAAAAACATGTACACACACGATCCGGGGTCGGGGCGAGCGCGCGAATCCCGTTTCGGTGAAACGTCCATTCGGCGACCTGTCCGTCTGTCAAACGTCTGTCGGCGAAACGTCTTTAGGCGAATCATCCGAGTACCGACCACAGAGTAATGTGCCTATAATTTAGCCCCTCACCCAGTGCATCAATTAATATCCTCCTGCCAAATGCTGATACAAATAATTTAAAATTTACATCCATATTTGCACTTTTTTCCCCATCACGTTTTTTGGATCAGTGTACTGTGGGTTGCGTATTTTGTGTGTATGCAGTGTTGATAACTCAGGCTACATTTGATTTATTCCATCATTTTATTATGATGAAAGAAATGTGGAAAGAGGCTCAGAGAGATGAGACAAAAGATAGCTCAAGATGAGAAGAGCAAAGAAAAAACCTATTCTGAGAGTCATAAATCTCAATAAAAAATGCAAATAATGTTTAAATTGGATTTTTGAATTTGCATATTTACCGAATAATTTGTTATATCATCAGATTCATCAATGGCTTTGACGGCATGGAAATTGTGAACACTGGATCCCTGTCCAAACTGACATTCTTTAATGTGTCTTATGGTGACTATGGTAACTACAGCTGTGTTGCCGTCAACAAACTTGGGAGCTCTAATACAAGCTTTGTTATGTATGGTAAGCACATGTATCTTGCATTTGCATCAGCGTGCAACATTGAAAGAACACCTGAGTCAAATCATTGAATTTATTTGTATACTGGAAACTGCTGAGTAAAATAACAGGCACTGTAGACCACTTAAAACAGCAGCATAATAATGATAGCAGTATAAGAGCTTTATCCTCTGAAAACAAATGAAAGAGAAATAACAATAACAATTTTAATTGGGGAGGCCAGGTGGGTTTCCTCCGGGTACTCTGGTTTCCTCCCATATTCCAAAAACATGCACTTTTTATACTTTTTATATTTTTATATTACATACTTATTTATGTTTTTACTGGGAAAACGCACTCTGTGGAGTAGCACCACCAATTTCGTTATACGCAGCGGTGTATGATGACAATAAAGGCTTTTGATTGATTTGATTTGATTGATTGGTAGGCTGATTGGACGCACTAAATTATCCCTAGGTATGGGTGTGAGTGTGCATGATTATCCGTTTCCTTGTGCCCTGCAATCGGCTGGCCGCCAATTCAGGGTTTCCCCCGCCTCTGGCCTGGAGTCAGGTGGGATAGGCTCCATCACCCCCCGTGACCCCAATGAGGATAAAGCAGTTCAGAAAATGAGATGAGATATTTAACCTGTAAATACTTTAAATACTGTATTCACGTTGAAAATAATTCCGTTCCACTTGATATGAATAAAAAAAGGTTAATTGGAGTTTTAGTCCAAGTCCTTGAAGGGGAGACCATTTTCAACAAGATACCGTTTTGACAGTTTGTGAAGTCTTTCGTAATCCAGGGATTCCGTTTGCTCATCCAGTAGACCGGCAACAAGGCTTTGTTCTTGTTTTTTAAAGCTTGAGGACAGCCGAACTTGTTGATCAAGGATGCTTTCCCATGAAGCCACCACACATGAAGAGCGTCAGGTGATACGTGTGAACCCTTGCACTTTCAGTTCATTTTTTAATAAGAATGTCGGGAAGGCATCCTCTTCTCCTCGGCTCGCTGTGGCTTCGCTCTGCAAAGGGGAGCCGGCATGCCCACGGCGCCCTTGGCTCGTTGTGGCTTCGCTCCGCAACGGGGAGGTGGCGTGCTCGCGTCACCCTCGGCTTGCTGTGGCTTTGCACTACAACGGGCAGGCGGTAGTTGCTCGGGTAATGATTGTTCCACAGGAAGAGGGCATTTTAAACAATGATTCAAAATCCAAACAAAGCTGGAAAAGGCTAGACGTTTGCTTTATCCAAGTGGTAATGTGCGCAATGGTAAACTCACTCACAACAAACCACAAGGCAAGATCATGTCTTCCTCTGCCTTTTAAAATGTATGTCGCGTCATTCACCGGCGTTTTTCATCTTCCTTCCGCTTTCAGCGTGGATTTTGACATTTTTATGAACTTTTGTATATACTTCTATGTAGTGAAGCCGCCAAGTGGCGAAGCATCAGAGTACCCCGTTAATTGCCACAATCGAACTTTCTGCCTTTGTTTTTTGAAGAGGGAAACAATAGTGGCATCCTGAAACTTCTGGGGCATGTCCTCCTCCCAGAGTAGGCTGTCACAGCCAAACGCAACGGACAAGCATTCATGCTCATTTAGGGGCAATTTAGAGTGTTCCCCCAGCCTACTCTGCAGGTTTTTGTGATGTGGGAGGAGACCTGGGATCGAACCCACAACCCCTGAGCTATTAAGCCGACGCGCTAACCGATCGGCCACCAGACCGCCCTCGAAAGTGATAATAATCCTAATCTCTCATTTTCTGAACTGCTTTATCCTCACTAGGGTCGCAGGGGGTGCTGCAGCCTAGCCCAGCTCACTTCGGGCCAGAGGAAGGGGACACCCTGAATGGGTGGGCAGCGCAGCGCACAAGGAGACTAACAACCATTCACGCTCACACCTGCCTAGGGGCAAATTAAAGTGTCCAATCAGCCTACCATGCATGTCTTTGCAATGTGGGAAGAACCCGGAGTACCCAGAGAAAACCCACGCAGTCCAGGAGAACATGCAAACTCCACACAGGTGGACCGACCTGGATTTGAACCCAGGTCCCCCACGGTGAGGCTGACGCGCTAACCACTCATCCACCGGGCTGCCCTAATAACACGTACATTCAAACTAAATGTTAATTGATTGACAGCACTAATAATAATAATAATCGGACATAGGCCCTGTCGTCATCATCAACAACAAAAGCCTAATTGTCATCACACCCAGAAACTGCGTATGACGAAATTGGTAGTGCTTCTCCATAAGGTGCGTTTTCTCGGCAAAAGACCCAAATAAGTGATAGTTTCGTACTTGTAATTTGGCATTCTGCCGTTATGGATACATCGCATCACCCCCCGAGCGGATCACTTACCTCTCACTGTCTTTCACTTACCTTCAGTCAGCCAGTAGGAGGCAGATCACCGCCCAAACGTCTTTTCACATTACCTCACCCCGAAGTTATTACACAGAAGGGATTGTGTGTTGTGTTACCGCAAGTTTAGAGTCCTGATGGATGTGGGGAAAAAACTGTCCTTAAGCCTATTTGTCCGTACTTTGTGGGACCTATAGCGCCTGCCAGAGGGCAGCAGCTGGAACAGATTGTGACCAGGGTGGTATGGGTCCCCGATGATGTTCTGCTGAGGTAACGAGGGCTGGCAATGTCTTCCAGTGAGGGCAGAGAGCAGCCAACGATCTTCTGGGCAGTGTTAATCACTTTCTGCATGGCCTTTTTGTCTGCTGCCGTGCTTCCAGCGTACCACACTGTGATGCAGTATGCCAGGATGCTCTCCACAGTGGTTCTATAGAAGGTTACCAAAAGCTTGGTGTCCAAGTTGTTCCTCCTGAGTACCCTGAGTAAATTGAGTCGTTTCTGGGCCTTCTTCACTACTGCCATGGTGTTTGTAGACCAGGAGATCTTATTCGTGACGTGGACCCCCAGAAATTTAAAGGACTGGACCCTGTCTACACATACTCCATTTATGAGTGGGGCCAGATCTGTGCTGTGTTTGCGAAAGTCCAGGATTATTTCTTTAGTTTTCGTGGTGTTCAGTGTGAGATTGTTCACCAAACACCATGAAGACAGTTTGTTGACCTCATCTCTGTAGGCCGACTCATCCCCTCCTGAGATGAGTCCGACCACAGTGGTGTCATCGGCAAATTTGATGAGTTAGACTGGTGGGTTGGTGTACAGTCGTATGTGTACAGGGAGTACAGAAGAGGACTGTGGAATGTCGAACATGTGCCTTTGACCCTTATTCATCATGTAGCTTTTTATAGTGCGCATAACATAATTTTAAGTCGTTAAAGTTGTTTGTTTACGTGCCTGTGTACTATGTTTACTCAACTGTCACTCGCAATTCCACCCCATTGGAGAATGTCTTTGCATTTCTTAATAATTTTAATGGCTTAATAAATCAATTACTATCTTTTTTGGTTGGTGCATACATACATATATTTGCATACATATTTTATACAAAAATAGGAATATTTTCATAAGAGTTTACGATTTAGATTTACCACTTATTTAGAAATAAATACTGAAGTTGCAAAGAAACGTTGCTTGTTCCCATCAAACTTGACCGTCCTCATAGTTTACGAGAACTTGGACACCATGCGTTACATTTTGCGCAAGCACAGGGCCGAGAGCAACGGAGCCAAGAACGACGAGAAGACTTTGTACTTGACGCTGGAGCAGGAGAAGGACAAGTCCCACTTTACGGACAAGGAGACGGGCCAAGAGCATGAGCTGATCGAGAGCATGCCACTCTTGGAGTGGTTCGCCAACAATTACAAGAAATTTGGAGCCACGCTGGAAATCGTCACAGACAAGAGTCAAGAAGGATCTCAGTTTGTCAAGGGCTTTGGAGGCATCGGGGGTATCTTGCGGTACAGAGTGGACTTCCAAGGCATGGAGTACCAAGGAGAGGACGACGAGTTATTTGATTTGGATGACTACTAGGTACTCAGGGACTGATATATTACGAGAGAGATTTAAAAAAAATGCAAAGGAAGGAGGAATGAGACGACCAATCCCAGCTGACTTTGGGCGAAAGGCAGACTACACCTTAGACTGGTCACCAATAAGAGGTAGGGCACACAGAGGAGGTGAACCTCCACACCCACAGGCGGCTACTCTAAAACTTTCACACCATACTTGACAAACTGTGTGATGCTAAATATGACAAAATGTTGCCATCTTTTTAACCGAGCGCAGCTTACGCTTCAGAAACTGGCTCTTGGGACGTGGAATGTCACATCTCTGGTTGGGAAAGAGCCTGAGCTCGTGCGTGAGATCAACGAATTCCAGCTGGCTGTAGTCGGGCTCACCTCTACGCACAGCTTGGGTTCTGGTACCACTCCTCTCGATGGGGGTTGGACACTTCCACTCTGGAGTTGCTCATGGTGAGAGTGGCCGAGAGGGTGTGGGCATACTTGTTGCCCCCCGGCTCGGTGCCTGTACATTGGGGTTTATCCCAGTGGTCAAGAGGCTAGCATCCCTCTGTTTTTGGGTGCGGGTATAAGACTTGCCTGTTGTTTGCACATATGCACCAAATGGAAGTTCAGCGTACACACCCTTTTTGGAGTCCTGGGAAGGGAAGCTGGAGAGTGCTCCTTTGGGGGTCTCCCTCGTTCTGCTGAGAAACTTCAATGCCCATGTGGGCAATGACCGTGAGATGAGCGTGATTGGGAAGAACGGCCCCCCTGATTGGAACCCAAGTGGTGTTCTATTGTGGGATTTCGGCACTCGCCATGGATTGACAATAATGAACACCATTTTCCAGCATAAGAATGTCGATATGTGCACTTGGCACCAGGACACCCTAGACCACAGTTTGATGATTGACTTTGTGGTCGTGTCATCAGACTTGCGCTCGCATGTCTTGGACACTCAGGTAAAAAGAGGGGTGGAGCTGTCAACCAATCACCACCTGGTGGTGAGAGTTGACTCCGATGGTGGGGGTGGATACCAGTGCAGTCCGGTAGACCCTAACGTTTTGTGAGGGTCTGCTGGAAATCGCCCAACCAGTCTACATGTGCTTTGTGGACTTGGAGAAGGCATTTGACCTTGTCCCTGGAGAGTCTTGTGAGGTGTACTCTATGAGTATGGGGTTCCGGAACCCCGATACATGGGGTCCGGTTCCTCCATGACCGATGTCAGAGTTTGGTCCGCAGCAGGAAGTCGGCTCTATTTCAACTGGGGGTTGGACTCCAACAGGGATGCCCTATGTCACCAATTCTGTTCATAACTTTAATGGACAGAATATCTAGTTGCAGCCGTGGCGTTGCATGTTCTCCCCGCGCTTGCGTGGGTTTTCCACCGGGTTTCCTTCCTTTAAATTGCCCAAAGGTATGAGTGTGAGGGTGAAAGGATGTCCGTCTCCTTGTGACCTGGCCAGCGATTTAGGGTGCCCCCTGTCATGTGTTCGTAGTCACCTGGGATAGGCTCCAGCACCCCCAACGACCCTTGTGAGGATAAGCAGTTCAGAGAATGAATGAATGAATAAATAATACACTGACAAAATATATGATTTGATTATGTATGATTTAAAATGTGACAACCCACACTCTTAATTGGCGAGATGGATAATGTGCTTGATATTATTTATGAATATGTTGAGTTATGTGTTAACTTCCGTCATTTGTGTTTCAACTTGCTTTGCCTCTGTGTGACAGTCTTTTTTTTTCATTTTACATGCTCTCTTTCCACTGTAAGTATTCATTGCTTTTAAAAATCCTAATGTTTGTTGTTTGCGTAAGGCATTGTGCAATGTGTTTACTGGTGGTGGTATTTTTTAGGGGAGTTCTTAGTTTGTATTAGTGCGCATTCTTGCATTCTTTTACTTCATTTTTCCATGCATAATTCCTTTGTAATCACTACGAACTCAATTTAATGTACAGTGTCATCACTACTTACCAGTGGCGGTCTGTGTATTTTCTCGTAGCGCCTTCAACGGGTAAAATCCACTTCCTAGCAGTATTTAATGATTATATACAAATACAGGAGATTTTCAGACATTACAACCGGGCCGGTTATATATATATATATATATATATATATATATATATATATATATATAATATAATATATTATATATATTATATATATATAATATATATTATATATATATATATATGCATTATGTGAATTTACTCGTAACTCAAATGAACGTTTCCCATAGAAATGGACTAAAAACTAATTAATTCATTCTAACCCTCTGAAAAAACACCAAAAACAGGATATTGTATTTGAAAAACATTTTTATTTGTTCTAATTCGCCATCTATTAACAAAGTAACAAATAACTAGTGATTTAATAGTACTAAAATGTGTTTAATAGTACTAAAATTAGACGGATTTCGCGGAGGGGAGAGAGAGAGTGACAGAGAGAGAGAGAGAGAGACTTTTTGGCACGGCAACGCGCTCGTAACATAACATAAATAAATTTAAATGAACTTGGATTACGATGCAGACACACTCAAAAATAAATTTAATCTAACCCAAGAAAAAAACAACCCAGACTCCCTCCGAGAAGCGTACTGGAAGCTGGGCCTAACAGGACGGACCACATGGAATCAACTATGGCAGTCCGGCTCGTGCAAATACGCTGACAACTCAGAACTGGAGGAAGGCAACCGATTCAGAGAGAGAGGGCCTGAAAGTTCTGTGGGAAGAGGTCAGGCAAAGATTATCCAGGCTTCGCAGGGCTGAACGCATCCGCAAGTGTGGCAAACGGAAGCAGAAAGAGCGAGCCAGCTTCTACAAGGACCACTTCAAGCACGCCAGACAACTGCTGGAGGAGAAGAAGTCAGGAAAGCTCGAGACCAACAGGGAACTAATGGAACAGCATTTCAGAAGGCAGTACAGCGATGAACTAAGAGACGTCCCACTCAGAACACCAGGGTAATTACCCCGCCCTCACCACCGACGGCTGAGTTTAACATCATGACCTCCAAGCTCAGCAAAGTTAGGCAAGTAGTGAAGAAGGCAAGGTCCTCATTAGCACCGGGCCCTAATGGAGTCCCCTACAAGTTATATAAAAGCTGCCCCCAGGTATTAGAGCTACTCTGGTACCTAATGAGAACTGCCTGGAAGAAGCAGCTCATTCCATCGGAGTGGCAAAGGGCTGTAGCGGTCTTCATCCCGAAGGAAGCGAATTCCAAAGAAATAGGCCAATTCAGAAGCATCGCCCTGCTGAACGTAGAGGGGAAGATCTTCTTCACGGTGCGAGAAGGATGTCCACCTACCTTCTAGAGAATGGCTACATCGATACTAACTGCCAAAAAGCAGGAATCCCGGGCTTTCCACGGTGCATAGAGCATTCTGCCATGATCTGTTCCACACCTGCTGATCAGTCACGCCTTGGAGTTCTTCCACATGCCTCCCTGCATCAAGAAGCTGGTAGTACTGTACTTCGGCGACCTGTAGATGAGATGTCCTCACAATAGGATAACGCACGACCACTTGCCAACTTGCCCGGGAAGTAGTACTCCCCTCGTATTAGCGAACAAGCTCCGCCATTCTGCACTGACTAACGGGGAAAAAAACACTGTAATAATGCAACACTCTGCCCAGTGCTCGTAGAGACATTACACGAGGGAGTTGCGACCAGAAAGACAGTGCCCATGAGGTTCTTATTCGCAGCCTCTCGCGTCCGCTGTGTGCTCATATATTAAAATTTGTCTCGCATCTCAAGATAAATATTTGCTCGAAATTTTACTCGTATCTCAAATTGCTCGTATGTCGTTCTGCCGTGATGGATACATCGCATCTCCCGAGCGCAACCAAATCCCGGCGACTGCAGAAAAAGTTTGCCTCGCAGATGCCAGCAAAAAAAACGGATCTCTTACCTCCAGTCAGCCAGCAGGAGGCAGATCACCGCCCAACGTCCTTCATGTTACCTGGCCCCGAAGTTATTACACAGAAGGGATTGTGTGTCGTGCTTCCGCAAGTTCAAAGTCCTGATGGCTGTGGGGAAAAAATGTCCTTAAGCCTATTTGTCCGTACTTTGTTGTTGACTGGTGTAGGCAAAACCACCTCTACATCAACACCAGTAAGACAAAGGAAATGGTCATCGATTTTCGGAGGAATCCTCAACAGAGCACTCAGGTGAACATCCAGGGTACGGACACTGAGATCATGGAGAATTTTAAGTACCTGGGTGTTCACCTCAACAACAAACTAGACTGGTCCACAAACATAGATGCCCTGTATGAAAGGGGCCAGAGCCGCCTCTACCTACTGAGGACACTACAGTCTTTTGGAGTCTGCAGGACACTGCTGAGGACCTTTTACGACACTGTGGTGGCATCTACTGTGTTTTATGCAGTGGTCTGTTGGGGATGCGGGAGCACAGAGAGGGACAGGAACAGGCTGAATAAGCTGGTCAGGAGGGCCAGCTCTGTTCTGGGCTGTCCTTTGGACTCTGTGGAGGAAGTGGGAGAGCGGAGGATGCTGACCAGGATGATGTCCATCATGGACAGCACCTCCCACCCCCTGCATGAGTCCGGAGTCCCTCCGAAGCTCTTTCAGCAATAGACTGCTGCACCCTCATTGCAGGAAGGAGCGCTTCCGCAGATCATTCCTCCCATCAGCTGTCAGTCTCTTTAACAAAACAAATGATTGAGTGTTGAGACCTACCGTATGTATACATGTACATCTATGTGTATGTATGTATATATATTTATATGTATGTATGCATATATATATATATATATATATATATATATATATATATATATCAGTGGCGGGCCGTTAGGTCCTTCAAGGCCTTCTCTGCTGGCCTAAGAAATATCTGAATCATATTATATTTTGTCCATCAATACTTATTATTCCAAATGCTCTGTTAGCTTCCTTTCATTGCTTTCCCCCCTGGTTGCACTGCTTCCAGATGTGTTTTCATATTGAAGCATTTAACCAATCACATTTCAGCCATTATTTGTTGCCAGATCAGATCTGCCTCAAAGCCTTCAAAATCAGTTCTGCGGGGTCTGCTGCATTAAACAAGACTGTTGCTTTTAACCAATCAGATTTCGAATTGGCAACCCCACAATGATTTTTCATAGGCGTTGGCATTTTGCTGGCTGGGACATGTCATTGTTTTCAGCAACTATGATTGGCTAGTAGGCGGGCCAAAGCAGCCAGAGATCGCAAATTCCACCCACATGGCCGACAGTGGCAAAAACAAATGGATTCTGTTGCAGATTTCTCTAACAAAGCTATTTTCCAGACGGACTTTTCCAGAGAAAAATGGACATCATTAAGAAAGGGCGGTCAACTCCGAAGCTAGCAAGTCTGTTACAGCCGGGAAAAGGGTGTGTGCGGCACTTTCAGTGTGCTAACTTAGCTCCACAAGCAAATAGTATATTGTTGTTTTGATTTAAAGCCATTTTCAAAACGGACTATGCCAAAAATATGACAGGACAGGCTCGACTTTCATCATTAGCTTCGATGGCGATAGGAAAGAAGGAAGAAAGAAAGGAGGATGGATATAGTGTACAGTTAAAAAGGATTTTTGGTGAGTAAAATATGGCTATGTTCCTAAATAATATTTCAATTGTGGGCCCGGTTCTCATATCTGAAAAGCTCCAGTGTTTGTATTTAAGCTCCAGTGTTTGTATTTAATCACTAAATGCTGCTAGGATGTGGATTTTATCCCAGTTTAATTTTTGCCATTTCGCCATTGACGTCCATCGCTGTCTTTTCCCAAGGAAATCACCCCCCCTGGCCTGGCTGTAATGTCTCAAAAGCTCCAGTACCGTAATTACTCGAATATAACGCGCACTCGAAAATAACACGCAGGTATAACTTTGGGCCAAAAAAATCTGGAAAAACGCAGTACTCGAATATAGTGCGCACCTAAAATTTCCCGCTGACGAAAATCAGAAATCTTACCTTTTTTTCTTCGTTTCACGATTGTTTTGTTCAAAACCGGATAGAGAAATCTTCAGGTACGAGCGTGTCGAGTGTCGTGCAGTTGGGAGTTATGCGTTTGAATTTTAGGGCAATAGATGATACACAGAGTGGACAAACATATCATGTACACATGTTATGTTGCAATACCTTTCAGACTTCCTTGAACATTGACTACATTTCAATTGACAATATCATGTTTTAATTCAAATATCTATTGTCATTCTCAAACAAGAAAAGGAACATACAACTTGAATAAATAAATGATTTGAACATATGCACAATGGAAAAGACTCATGTGTTTAAACTACAACTGTTCATCAAGAGTACAAATTTATTTTTTAGAATCCTTCAAATGAGTCCGCATCAGAATCTTTAAATAGTCTCTGCAGATATTCCTCTCTCTCTTTGTCTGTCCTCTTGTTATGATCGCGCCGCGTCGCTGGGTCATCGCAGCGCGATCGGGGGCATCTGTTACGGTCGCGCCGCGTTGTGCAAATGCAGGAAGCAGGAGAGGACGAGGCATTCAGCGTGATACGGAGTCCTTTAATGAATCAACCAAGGCGTGGAAACAAACGTGGCCGCATACGGACAGAGGCAACAGAATAACGACAGCTAGCGACAGCTAGCGACCGCTAGCAACCGCTAACAACAGTCAATGATAGTCAACGATAGTGAACGATGCGACAACGTGTGATGACGCGTCGCTACTTAAATACAGGAAACGAAAGCAATGAATGGATTGGCTACAGCCGGTATGCGTCAACTTCCTCTTCCTCCCACAACACATCATCCGATTGGCTTTACAAGATGACATAAAATCCGTGCGTCAAGTGAGTTTGACAATGCTTTTTTCGATCGAAAATTTATAATTTATTTTAGTTATTGATTATAACACTGAACTGAGAGAGGGTGAACTGAGACGAGTAGGAGGCTAGAGGGGGGCAGTGGTGGTCTCGGCTTTCCGATTTTCGATCGAAATTACGAGATGACGTAAAATCCGTGCGTCGTCTTTACGTGATGACGTCAAATCCGTGCGTCAAGTGAGTTTGACAATGCTTTTTTCGATCGAAAATTTGTAATTTATTTTAGTTCTTGATTATAACACGCACCCCCAACTATTGGAATAAATTATTTTGCAAAAACCTGCGTGTTATATTCGAGTAATTACGGTATTTGTATTCAGTCAATAAATGCTGTTAGGAAGTGGATTTGACCTAATTTTAGTGCATTTTTTGTCATTTCACGTATCGACGTTCATCGCTGTCTTTTTACCGGGGAAATGATACTCCGGGCCCGGTTCTGATGTCTAAAAAGCTCCAGTATTTGTATTTAATCAATAAATGCCGTTTTCAGCTGGATTTTAACCCATTTTCGGGCAATGTTTGCCCGTACGCCATTGACGTTCATCGCTGTCTTTTCCCGGGAAAATCACCCCCTGGCCTGGTTTTAATGTCTGAAAAGCTCCAGTATTTGTATTTAATCATGAAATGCTGCTAGGAAGTGGATTTTACCCCATTTTTGTGCATTAGTTTATTGATTATTTTTATGTGTCGCAGCTGTAGCTGCAGTAGAGGTTTTATGGCCATAAAATAGTTTTTGAGGGTTGGATTGATACGTTGAAGGCACTACCAGATAATGCACCGCCCGCCACTGATATATATATATATATATATATATATATGCATTCTCACCCTCTTGCTACTGTGACAATAACATTTCCCGAATACGGGATGAATAAAGTTATCCAATCCAATCCAAATCTCTGGGAGTCGGCTACCTTGTCGAAAGTGACCCAATGACCTCAGTCAACTTCTCAAAGACAGGGAAAAAATGATAGTAGATCCTCCTGGAAGAAGAGCTGAGAGAAAAAAACTCCCACGCCACTGACTAGAAGACTACTGCTAAGCCAAGTAGCTAGCATCTATTACCAATAGGTCTTGTCACTGCTGCTAAACAGAAGGGTGCCATTCAGGAGAGCTTTACAAGAGGCTGGAACCAGTACAACCCGAGACACGTGGGACAAGCCATTGTCAGAAAAGTTGAGGGAAGAAGCAATCCAGTCATTTGAATACATCCGCCTCAGCCAAATTACTTTCCACCGAAGCCTCACACCATGGAACTGGACCTGAAAACCATGGGGAGTGACATTCTTTAATGGGAGCGACCAGAGCTAGAGAGCCCTGGTGTACCTCAAATGGAAGATGGCAAAGGGCATTGAAGTCAGACTCGTCGACTCCAAAGCAAAGCTCACACCACTTGACCAGAAGGCAGAACCAGTAAAAGCTGAAATATGTGGTGCTGTCTACGCAGTTCATCTCAGAAGTTATATCGAAAAGCAGAGTCGAATGGTCGATTGAGAAATGGCTCCACCTGCTGGACAGTCCAACTGTGTTGGGAGCAATCCAAAGAGACAGTTATGATATCAAATTCACTTTGTGAACAAAGTTGGAGAAATTCAGAAGACTAGATCCACTGATGACTGGTGGTGGATCCAGGGAGCTATCAATGTTGCAGATATTATAACAAAAGGTGCAGCTCCAGAGGACCTCCAAGAGGGTTCTGTGTGACAGAATGGACCTCAATTCCTAAAGCTGCCCATGGAAGAGTGGCCGAAAAAGTCTACAAACAAGATTGTCTTGTGCAGGGGTCCCCAAACCGGTCCTCGAGGGCCGGTGTGGGTGCAGGTTTTTGTTCCAACCGGTCTAGCATAAACAGTTTGACCAATGAGATTTCAGCAGAAAACAAGAAGCACCTGACTGCAATCCACTGATTACACTTGTAGGACACCAGATTGGTGAAAATGTGTCCTCTTTATGGGTTGGAATGAAAACCCGCACCCACTGTGGCCCTTTGTGGAATAGTTTGAAGACCACTGGTCTAGTGTATATTATCACAACCACAATGGAATTGCAAGCAAATATTTAATGGAAAAAAGAAACTCACTGTTTGTCCTGTGTGCCTTTTAGGACCGAGAGCAGTCCAGGATGGCAATGGCTCCACATTGGGTGTGCAGCTCGACACCTGCCTTGGTTCTATAGTTTCTTTGTTCTTTCTGTTTAAAATTTGAAGAGGAATGAGTTCAACAGCATTTGTCTGGATCTATGTTTGAATGAAAGTTTTATTGTCATTGTTTCGCCTGCAAAAATGCTCTGACATGATTGTCATCAAAATTTTGACGCAATTTTTTGCAGACTGTATTTCTTATAGATTTGACAATAAAAAAAGGGTTTTGCCATTTCAATGTATTTTGAAATAAATTAAACTGTATTTTGTATTTATATCGAAGAAAAGTCATATTTAAAGTCTGTAAAGCGAATCTTATATATCTCAAGATTAATTAGAGACAATTGAGAAGTGTAATGGATTTGGGTCAGCCGACTCATGAGTGTGCTTACTAATTTTCTTTTGGTTTAAATGTAAAATATTAAATTTGTATCGCTAATACCCTCTCACCCTATCAGAAGTGTTCTTCTGTTTTCTTGTGTAAACATTGTAATTTTATTTACATATGCATTGTATTTAAGTTTTGATTGTTAGGCAACTGCCCAAGTTTTTACCCTGCTTTAGTGGTTCCCTTTTAGTTTTGCTTACAATGTTGCCTCTGATTGAAAATGCTTTCAAGTACAGTTATACTTCATTCACTTAAAGACTGGTCATGTTTCTGTGAAATACCAATAGCAATAAAACGACAAATAGTTTGCTGTTTTCCTATATGAAAAAAATTAAGGCTCTTTAAAAATTAAATCCCAGCATATATTAAATCAAAAACAGCACAAACAATTTAGTTAATTACAGTCATTATTACTGTCATCACTATCCATTTATTAAAGATGCCATCTGTATAGATGTTGTCTTTCATTCTACACCTGAATTTCCTTCATTCATTCATTTTCTGTACTGCTAATTCTCACAAGGTTCACGGAGCTGTATTTCAAATCCAAGCAAAATAAACATCATTATGGCAAGCTTTTTAATCAGCCTGCATGAAAATATGATTGAGAACAATTGCTCCAAGGTATGAGTGTGCGTGTGAATGGTTGTCTGTCTCCATGTGTCCTGCTGACCTTGTGCGCTGTCGAGGGCCGAGAGTAAGCTTGTGCAGGGTAGCGGCCACTGGGTTTGCCAGGGGAACCTGGCGTCAGCCGAAAAAGGGGTGCTCTAGCTAGACACGAAAGCTGTACTAGTCAGGGTAGCAGCCATCGGCATATTTTGAGTAATCGTCCGACCAAAAGCTCCTTTTCCTCTACAGTGGTACCTCGAGATACGAGCTTAATTTGTTCCGGGACTGAGCTCGTATGTCGATTTTCTCTTAACTCAAAACGAACGTTTCCCTTTGAAATGAACTAAAAACAAATTAATTCGTTCCAACCCTCTGAAAAAACACCAAAAACAGGATATTGGATTGGAAAAAAATGTTTTATTTGTTCTAATTCGCCATCTATTAACAAAGTATCAAATAACTAGTGGTTTAATAGTATACTAAAATGTGTTTAATAGAACTAAAATTAGACTGATTTCACGGAGGGTAGAGAGAGAGAGACAAAGAGGGGGGGACTTTTTGCACGGCAACGCTCGTAAAATAACATTAACAAATTTAAATGAACTTGGATTACAATGCCGACACACTCAAAATAAGTTTAATCTAACCTTACACTAAACGTAATTCTAATATTGTTTTACATTTTTATATCTTTCTTCTCCCGGCCGGGTTGGCTGTGTTTGCCCCGCCTCCACCATGAGTTTCAGATGCAACCTGTCGATGGTAGTTTGCTTTTGTATTCCCTTCAAAAAATTCCGAAAATTATGCACACAAATGTCCTCACAATAGGATAACACACGGCCACTTGCCAACGAGTAGTATATATAACTCTCATATTAACGATCGCCTCACCATTCGCAATGACTAACGGGAAAAAAAACACTGGAAAAAATGCAACGCTCCGCCCAGTGCTCGCAGAGACATTACAAGTGGGGGTTGCGACCAGAGAGACATTACACGAGGGAGTTGCAGGGAGAGAGCCTCTCGCGTCCGCTGTCTGCTCGTAGATCAAAATTTTTCTCGTGTCTCAAGATAAATATTTGCCCGAAATTTTAATCGTATCTCAAATTTCTCGGATGTCGGGCCACTCGTATGTCGAGGTACCACTGTAACTTTTAATCTTCTCTAGGCTTATCAGCTCCGACTGTGGGTGGGTCCTGATACATTTGCCTTTGACCCTCGTTCATCACGGAGTTGTTTCTTGACTTTTTCCGAGTGAGCGTAACATAATTTAAGTTGTTAAATTGTGTGTTTACGTGCATGTTTACTAAGCTGCTACTCGCAATTCCACTCCATTGGAAAATGTAATTCAAAATCTCATTTATTTTAAGGGCTTATTATTATTTTTGCATACATACAAGACAAAAACCTTAACCCTTGCTTTTTAAAAAAAGAGGAATGATAGGTAAGATAAAGAAGCAGTTGCTAGAACGTCCACCTAATTTGACGAGAAGAAAGAAAAAATGAGTTAGTATCCTAATATAAAAAATGTGTTATTTCTAAAAACAATCATTTTTTTCACTTTTTCTAAGTTCACACCAAGGATTGCACCGACTAGTACTGGTAACTGGTAAATGCTGACCACATGTCGCCCTGACAAAAAAATATTCACAACATTTGGTACGGAAGCCTGGTAAAACAAGCTACCAGTATGAACACAATTCTCAAATGGAATTTACAATTTTAAATCCTTGAAGTCCATTTTGTCATCACAATATTTAAATTTTTTCAAAGTCTAATTCATCATCAGGTTCACCAAACAATTGATTCCATTCTTCTTGAGTTATTTTTTCTAAGTGTGAGCACCGCCCAATGTCGGAGGGGCGAGCTGCGAACCCTATCCGAGTATAGCGCTCCTTGGGCAGACTCGAGTGAGCGTGGGGGCTTTCTCCGAGGGCTCTGTTCCCCGGGAAAGGAGCGCCCTGGGTGGCATTTGGAAGCACGCCAGTCGCTTTAAAAGAAAATCTGAAAAGCTTCAGCATTTTTTCTAAGTGTACACTTGCCCCTGCTAGAAGGGCATTTTTAAGCGTTTATTTGCCATGCCGTGCATGGCAGTTTATCTTCCGTGACCTGCCCGGTCATCGGTGCCTTTTTACGGGGATAGCCGCAGTTTTAATACATTTTTGGAACACTGCCAGTGTGTGTGTAGTCCGCGATCTTGCCTTCTCTTCTCGCCTGAAATCTCGGGCATAACGAGAAAGGAACATCCAAAATGGCGGGCGTCGAAACCTCCGAGGACCTTGCGATTTGTTCATAAAAGCGAAGACCTCATGTATAATGCGCTTGCGAACTTCGCATCATATTTTTGGTGGAAAGTTTTGTGCGTTATACTCGAATAACTACAGTATTTAAAATTCCATTTCCTTTTTTCTTTTTTTAATCCACCTGGTTTGTAATGAACCAGAATACATTGTCAAACCAAACAGACAAATTTGAAGTTCTTAAGAACTTCCTAAAGGCCTGATATCACGTGTGGGTACTGTGGAGACAAGATGGCGGCGCAAATGCATTAGCCGGATTAGATGAACCTATGCCGTTAGCTATGCCGTCAGCAAAATTAGCCGGATTTACACCGTTACCTACGAGTCAGTTAGACGAGCCTACTCGGCCATTTGTCTGACTTAAACCTTTTCAAGATGGACCAGCAGTGTGCTGTGAATTTGTTGATGATCCGTGTTGGAGGATGACTGTCTCATGCGGAGAGTTTGGAACAGTCAGCTAGGCATCCCATTGTATTGGACTCAAGTCACCCTTTTACCAGACTTCTCATCTAAGACTTCGACAGTCGTCTGCGTCACCCCGGACCCGAAAGAATCTTTGCAGAGCTTTGCATTCCTATTGCATCCTGAGAGATTGCGAGGCCATACGTCGCTACCGGCGTTCATGTACGGAATGTCATCGCTGGAAAGCCAAACCGACGGTACTCCAAATGCCCGATCTGCCACCAGCCCGCATGCGTCTTTTCAAGCCAGCCTTCTTCGCAACTGGAATATACTGTTTTGGCCCCTTTCAAGTAAAAATGGGAAGACACATTGGAAATAGGTGGGGCATCATTTTCAAGTGTCTTACCACCAGGGGGTGCACTTGGATCTGTTGAACACACTTGACGTCGACTCATTCCTGATAGCCCTCAGAAGATTCATCCCCCGCCGAAGAAGGCCAGCAGAGCTGTATTCTGACCAGGGAACCAATTTCCATGGCGGAGAGAGACCTCTGAGAATCGTTCGCCACATTGACTCCAGGCCTTCAGCAAAAGCTCCCCAAACAGAAGATCAGCTTGCATTTCAATCCTCCTTCAGCATCGGAGGAACGTGGGAAAGGGAAATTTGTTCCATGAAGGTATCTCTGTACACCACGATTGGCTCCCAACCAGTCCCAGATGAGGTACTACGAGCCGTTCTCCTCGAAGTTCCAAGCCACTGGGCTTCGGTGGAGCCTCTGCCAAGGAGGTCAAGACACATCGACTCATCATGTCTATTCATGATAACATGCCCCGCTTGACCATCACTGGCTGCAGATGATCACGTGACCCTGCTTGCCCAATCAGTGCTGCGAGGAATTTATGTCTTGAATTTGAAAAAACTCACTTTTTTTACACTAAAGTAGGGTTCGGTGAATGCGCATATGAAACTGGTGGGGTTCGGTAGCTCCAACAAGGTTAAGAACCACTGAGTTAAAGTATTTACATTTTTCTTATTTATCGATTATATTTAGATAATTATACATTACAGTATTTTCATATGCCTATAATTGTGATATTTAATAAATACACTTCTTGATAATTGTACTTGTGTACTTGTATTTTTGTTTAGGCACGAAAACATAGTATGTTGTTTTTATTATCGCGGCCATATCTGCTCATTCCTCAAAATTACCTAGCCCAAAAGCAGAAAGTGTGACAAAAAGTATTGTCAGAATTCTCTACAGACCAACTCTGTTCTTTGAATGATCTCTTCAGTTGAGATTAATATATATTTAACATGATTGCAGACTAACCGACATAATGTTTTGTGTGAATGAGGTTTCCTCGCACGAAGGTTGACTGTGTGTGCGTGTGCGTGTGCGCATGCTTTTCCAGATTGGAATGTTTGGGCACTGTGGAGTATATCCAAAGAGTGGACTGTTTTGTTTTGTTTTTTATTGGAAGGGTGCTGTGAATTTTTTGATCATATAGCTGGCCATGCTGACCAGCTTGTTCAGCCCCTTCCTGTACCTCTCCATGCGCCCGCATCCCCAACAGACCACTGCATAAAAAAACTGTAGATGCCAAGACAATAGGTCCTCAGGAGTGTGCTGCACACTCCAAAGGACCACAGTCTCCTTAATAGGTGGATGCGATTCTGGCCTCTCTTGTACAGGGCATCTATGTTTGTGGACCAGTCTAGTTTGTTGTTGAGGTGAACACCCAGCAACAAACTAGACTGTAGACTACAATCAGTAGTCGGAATTGCATGATAATTCATTATAAGCTCTGTGTTGCTTTCCGCTTATCGTAGTGTCTTATCAGTTTGGGATAAAACTAAAAATACAATTAGATTTGACTCAAGAATCAATTTCACATTCATTATTCACTTAAAAAACAAGTTGTATTTTACGCGTAGACATTACACAATCAGAGAAATCAAGAAAGAGTCAACCATCCACGGTTACATTTATTTTATTTTTATTTTTTTTCCTTTCCAAATACAAAAGTTATGGGGATACACAAATTTGGTGCTTTAAAAAAAACGAAATTATTTTGGCGCAGTCATATTTTTCTCTTCATTCAACGCTGCACATTCTACATAGAAAAAACTTAAATGGAAATTAAGAAAAGAGGATTGAGGAAATTCTAATTAAAGGAAACCACTGGTGCATTTTTTCTTGTATTTGTCTTACAGGGCACACACAGTCTGTTCCTGGACAAAGTCAGAAGCTTGTGGATTCAAATTAAAATCTTAAAATGTCAAAAGTCAGAAGCTTGTGGATTCAAATTAAAATCTTAAAATGTCAAAAGTCAGAAGCTTGTGGATTCAAATTAAAATCTTAAAATTTCAACAAAAGGTTGTACAAGGTCATCACCAGCAAGTAGCACATGGAACATTGGGGAAAACCAGCTGATCCATTGACATCATGAATTGCGCCAGGTCCTGAGTGAAGAAAGTCTTACATCAATGAGTGATGCTCAAAAAATAGTTTCAAGATCATTATTCTACCATGTGATATTTGGTTAAACTCTATAACTTTGTATGATATATGTGGGTAGCTCACAACATAATACGTTCAACCAATCATCTATATTACAGTCCCGCACATGATTATTGGCAACCATAAAGTTAAAGTATATAACATTATATAATCTGAAAAAATGAATAAGGTGACATACACCCCCTTGTTAAAATACTTTGGAGGCACAATTAAAAGTTCTTGAACATAAAAATATATATAAAATAAAAAAATCATAATCATCATATAATTTGTTAACCAAAGTGAGCATGACAGAAAAGGAGACTAACAAAGCACAACAAAATACACCACGGCCAAATAAACCAAGGAGGAGGCACAAAAGGCCAGAAAGCATAAAACCAAACTATTGCAATATCTACCGTATTGGTCCGGATATAAGATAGTGGGTTAGTTTTTGCCTTGAAATAAGACTGCAAAAGGCTAGTTCATCTTACATTCAGGCTCTAGACCAGGGGTCGGGAACCTTTTTGACAGAGAGAGCCATAAACAATTCATATTTTCTAATGTTATTTCTTGAGAGCCATTCTCAGAATTGAAAAGTAAAAATACATGAAGTGTTTTTTTTTCCATTTCACCACTTTTAAAGTACAAAAAGTCTCAGAATTCTTTTGACAACATTGTTATGCTGTTGCTAATAAATCAGTATCAATGATATCATGCATGCAGAAGAGTGATAAAAAACAAAATTATGATTAAAGTGGTGGTAGAGGTAGTGTCAACGCCACAGTGACGCTCATTTTAGTGCGTTCGGGACTCAGCTCTCTCACCAGTGATTTCCATATTTTACCTCACAGGTTAGTGGAGAGCCATACGCACCTATGGAAAGAGCCACATATGGCTCCCGAGCCATGGGTTCCCTACCCCTGCTCTAGACATTATACACATTCACAACGCTAGATGGAGCCAGATATCTTTTAGGTGAATGCTGAACACTGATGGTTAATGCAGTTGTTGCAATTTTGTCGTTTTATCACTGTAGATTGGTTAATTTACATTTACAAATTTAATTTAAATTTACAAAAATCAGAATCCATTCATTTACAAATGTGATTGAACTTTAGTTTACATATTTAAATGTTCAGATATCATGATTTGATAGATTAGTTTTTTCATGATTTGAATGAGGCAATATTAAAAAATTTTATCTCCAATACATTTTTATAATCATTTGTATTAGATGTACTGTAATTATTTTCTGTATAAAATTTGAATTTCAAAACTTGAATCTTGAAAAAGAGGAGGTCAAAACAGTGCAACCAAGTTGTGAAGAAAACCCAGAACACAAAATGCAATAGATAACTAGGGCTGCAAGCAGTACTGAAGGGACCCGACCAAGTCGGACATGAGTTCCAACCTGGCGCGGAGCATGGTTAAATCGCTCATTTGTGAGGAGAGGCTTGAAACACGTTGAACTTTGACTGCCGGTGGAGGCCATGCCTAGTCACAATAAGTCTTTGTTTTGATACATTTTGATCATTCAAGTCTTAGGAATAGGCCCATTAAATTTGAGGCGGATATGTTAAAGTCCATAGGGCGGGTTTGTTCAAATGTACAGCCAAATGCGCAATTTTTTTTCCAACTTCAATCCAAGATGGCAGACTTCCTGCTTTTTTGGGACATGAGTACAAGTGCAGTTTTCCATCAACTATCGACTCACCAAATTCCCTAGCTCTACGTTGAAAAAAACAGTAGAGGAGAGGCAATTTTTAAACATTGAAGGGGGCACTGTTGAGCTAATTTTTGTATGATTTGTACGTAATGTACATCACGTGTTCGATGGGCTATCGGGAAAAATGTGTGCCAAATTTCATGGCCGTATGACGAAAAGAACATTTTCAACTTCCTGTTGAGACCCCTGCCCTTTGACAAAAGGGCTATTTTGTTGATGGCCCACCTAGACCAAAGGCTTTATGCTCCTGGGGTGAAGTTTGAGGCCAAAACGTCATTTGGCCTTGGAGGAGGAGCCAATCCCGTAAAACAAAAAATATTAAAATATACTATAGGTGACGTGATGCCCGATCGAAAAAATTATATCAGATACATGTTGGTGGCGTGATACTTATCAAACCTGTCAAATTTCAGACCATTTGGACTTGGGGGAGGAGCCAAACCCGTTAAACAAAAAATATTATTAAAATATACTAGGTGGCGTGATGCCCGATCGAAAAAATTACATCAGAGACATGTTGGTGGCTTTTTGCAAGGCCCTCGGAGCCACTACTAGCCGCTCGTCCGGCTATCATCCACAGTCCAACGTGCAGACAGAAAGGACCAACCAGGAGCTAGAGGCAGCTCTCCGCTGCGCATGTTTACGGAACCCGGGCTCCTGGTCCTCGCACCTCCCGTGGATCGAATATGCACACAATACCCTAGTCTGCTCGGCCACTGAAAGGTCACCCTTCATGTGTGCGTACGGTTTCCAGCCATCACTGTTCCTGAGCCAGGAGGCTGAGGTGGTGGTGCCATCGATCCAGATCCACCTTCTACGGGTGCACAAGCTCTGGAGGGACACTCAGGCCGCGCTAGTTCGCATGGCAGCACGCAACTGCGCTATTGCCGACCATCATAGGAGGCCCGCCCCTGGCTATCGTCCTGGCCAGATGGTCTGGCTGTCCATGTGGGATTTGCGCCTTCCTGGCCCTCTGGGAAACTGGGTCCGACGTTTGTGGGCCCCTTCGAGGTCGATAGCATCGTGAACCCGGTGGCCGTCACACTCAAGCTTCCCGGTTCCATGAGGGTTCATCCGGTGTTCCATGTCTCCCTGCTCAAGTCGGTGTCCTCCTGTCCTCTGAACCCTCTGCCTGTGCCTCCTCCTCCCCATCGTCTGGTTGATGGTGGCCCCGTGTATACCGTACGGGCCATTCTCGACTCCCCGTAGGGGGGCAGAGTGTTGCAGTATCTGGTCGACTGGAAGATGTATGGCCCTGAGGAGCGTTCCTGGATCCCCCGGTCCTGGATCTGCGACCCGTCGCTCTTGGCGAGGTTCCACTCTCTCCATCCTACAAAACCAAGTGGTCCGCCAGCGGGCGTACGTTGAGGGGGGGTACTGTCATGTTCTGTCGCCACGGTAACAGTTGTGTTTCAGAATAGGCCAACGAGGTGGGCAGGGTCAACACACCTGCAACTGATGAATTTGTGGATGCCTGCCACAACCAGCCTTTGCCGGAGCGTTGCAAAGTATCCCTCACGCTTGCTTTCCGCCCTGCGACCCCTACACCTCGTTGAGACTCTTGACACCGGTATTCCGTGACTTATAATTCAGTCGCCGACTCGGTCGTGCTTTGATATATTTTGATTCCTAGTGTATTCTCCGACTCTGTCGTGCCTTGGTTATATTTAGATTCCTGGTATAGTTGCCGACTCAGTCGTGCTTTGTTATATTTTGATTCCCGGTATAGTTGCCGACTCAGTCATGCTTTGTTATATTTTGATTTCTAGTGTATTCTCCGACTCTGTCGTGCCCCGGTTATATTTTGATTCTCAGTATAGTAGTTCTCTCATACCTTTGTTTAATAAATTCTACCTTATGATGAAACGACTTCTCTGCGTCCGTGATTGCCGTGGATACACCTACAATCGCCTAGGCGATTCATAAAAGATTCAAGAGCATTATTAGGGTATAAATGCACAGCTTATTGGAAATTGGTATTTTTGCTATCTCTGCAACAATGGTTACCAAAATCCTAGCTTGCATAGATGTCTATGTAATTGTTTTGTCTATTGAGATGTCGGATATCATCAATGCCCGTCAAATCTAATTCGCCGTCACGAATGTAACTGGTTCTCCCATAATATTTTTTTTTACATACATAAACGTCTGAGTTCATTGACATTTGACGGTAGAGGCGTTAGCAAACCCGACGTTCTTACTTTGTATGTTAGCTCACTACATCAATATAAAACCTACAGACCAGGATCGTGGTGGAATGTGACTGATGGAAACGAGATGTTTCATGACACATCACATATTTTCCACACACCCATTCTGATACCAAACAAATGAGGCAAGCAGCTCGAAAGGGATTGGGGAGAAAAAATGAGACGGAGCTGGTTCTACCTCTACTGAATAAGAGTGTGTTGTCTCTCATCTCAGCATGCTTACAAATGTGTGTGTGGAGACTGGGGTCTCATTGAACAGGAATTGTAAGTGAAAACCATCTTTAAAGGAAGAGGCAAGAATCGCCCACCACGGAAGTGTGACAGAAGCCTGGGGATTAATAGAGATCGAAAATTGATTGTCACCCTGTTCCGAGAAAGTCAGTTTAGACTCTCTAAAGTGAAACAGACTGACTCTAAAAATGGGGAAATCTAATAGCAAAACAGTTGATGAGATTGACCCAAAACAAAAACTAACATTTAAAGACCGGAAGTTCATAGAGAACCAATGCACATCAAAAACTAAATACCTAAACTTATGGATAACTAAATATGATTTTGGTGGTCAGTGTTGGGGATGCGGGAGCATGGAGAGGGACAGGAACAGGCTGAATAAGGAGGGCCAGCTCTGTTCTGGACTGTCCTTTGGACTCTGTGGAGGAAGTGGGAGAGAGGTGGATGCTGACCAGAATGATGTCCATCATGGACAGCACCTCTCACCCCCTGCATGAGTTTGTGGAGTCCCTCCAAAACTCTTTCAGCGGTAGACTGCTGCACCCTCATTGAAGGAAGGATCGCTTCTGCAGAGCCTTCCTCCCATCAGCTGTCAGGCTTTTTAACAAAACAAATGGCTGAATGTTAAAACCTACCATATGTATACATGTACATCTGTGTATGTATATATATATATATATATATATTAATATATGTATGTATATATATTAATATATATGTATATATATATGTATGTGTGTATGTGTATATATATATATGTGTATGTATATATATATATATATATATATATATATACCGTAATTACTCGAATATAACACGCAGATTTTTGCTATATAATTAATTCCAATAGTTGGGGGTGCGTGTTATAATCAAAAACTTTTTTTTTTTTTTTTTTTTTTTTTTTTTTTTTGTGTCTTGTTACATGGCCCTTAGCCTGGTGCTTTTTCTTGCCAAATAAATTGAATTGAAATTGAATTGAATAAAATAAATTACAAATTTTCGATCGAAAAAAGCATTGTCAAACTCACTTTGACGCACGGATTTTACGTCATCTCGTAGAGCCGACGCACGGATTTTACGTCATCTCGTGAAGCCGACGCACGGATTTTACGTCATCTCGTAAAGCCGAGACCACCACTGCCCCCCTCTAGCCTCGTACCCGTCTCAGTTCACCCTCTCTCAGTTCAGTGTTATAATCAATAACTAAAATAAATTACAAATTTTCGATCGAAAAAAGCATTGTCAAACTCACTTTGATGCACGGATTTTACGTCATCTCGTAAAGCCAATCGGATGATGTGTTGTGGGAGGAAGAGGAAGTGGATGAAGGAAGCGTGGACGTTGATAGGATTCTCAACGAAGAGATGTATGAGAGGACAGACAAAGAGAGAGAGGAACTCTTCATTTGAAGGATTCTAATGAATAAATTTGTTTGAACAAAACAATCGTGAAACGAAGAAAAAAAGGTAAGATTTCTGATTTTCGTCAGCGGGAAATTTTAGGTGCGCACTATATTCGAGTACTGCGTTTTTCCAGATTTTTTTGGCCCAAAATTACCTGCGTGTTATTTTCGAGTGCGCGTTATATTCGAGTAATTACGGTATATATATATATATATATCAGTGGCAGGCGGTGCATTTCACACCTGGGCCTTCAATAGTGCTACGTGTGAATCAATCCAACCCTCAATAAGTATTTTATGTCCATAAAACCTTTAATGCAGCTACAGCTGCGACACATAAAAAGAATCAATAATAACCTCAAATATTTAAATATTATTTCAGAAAATAGACAGTTTACTCAACAAAAATTCTTTTTATTTATACACAAAATCCATCCTCCTTTCTCTCCTCAAGAAGATTTCAATTACTCTGTCGTACAGATTACACGTGCGTTTCAGGTCCATCAAGAAGTTCCTTTCTATGGCCATCAAAGCTAATGCTGAAAGTCTAGTCTGTCCTGTTGTATTTCTGGCATAAGTTTTGATTCTATTTAGGGCTGAAAATGTCCGTTCGACAGAAGCAGTGGACACGGGGATGGTCACTGCCAAACACACTAATGTGTACAGCTGCCCCATGCTCTCACTCAGATTTTTCTGCTGAAGGAAGTCAAGGAGATCAGTGGGAGATTTTCCTGCAAAATCATCCATGGCATACATAACTATCAGTTCTGTTCTTAGCCGAGGCAGATCAAAAAGTGTTCCGTGGCTCTGCGTTAAAGTGGAGAAGGCTGCATGTGGGAAAGTTTCCTGGTATTCCTGAAACATCTGCGAGTCGAGCAGGGAGAGAAACATCAGTCTTTCGTGGTCTTGAAATCTGGTCCGCGTCTGGCAAATAATATTGTCCAGAATCCTGTCGTGAAGTTGTTGGTAGTGCACGCGAGAATTTTGCGCTTGACCTCTTCGTGCGCTTGGAGCACCCGCACTGCGTTCGGTGGCCTCATAGATTTCCTCATATCGGCTCCTCTCACGTTCAACTGTGCCACAAAACTCCTTTACTCTTGCAAGACAAAACTGTACATCCAGTTTGTGGTTCTGTAGTATTGAAAAAAGCTTCGATGCAGACAGCGTGGACTCGTTTCCTGAAGTGGTTGTTATATTGTGAGTGCAAAGACTGTTCTGTGTGTGCTCTATGACAGTGTTTCCAACCACTGTGCCTCAGCATACTGGAGCGATGGTCAAGAGAAATTGCAGAAGTCCTAAATTGTAATATTCTAACATAAAAATAATATGCAATTAAAATCAAACTTTTATTAGATTAAAATCGACATATGATGGACCTTAAATCATAGATTGTCTTATTGAGAGAGATTCAGTGTGTTATTATGAGATAATAGTCATTTTCTGTCTTATTTTTCTGTAACATGAGCCTGAAGTTGTTTGGATTCACAGGCTTCAACATTTGTTGTTTGCAATTAGTGATATGACGAGATTTTTTTCAATGCAAAAAGTGTGCCGCAGCTCAAAAGTGATTGGGAAACATTGCTCTACAGCTGACTGGTGACCAGTTTAAGATGTAGTCCGCCTCCTGCCTGAAGTCATCTGAAATGGAACCTCCCCCTCAAAATACTGATTTTATTTTTGTTACACCCCTAGATAGAGGTGTTGTAGATCAGCTCTCTGAGGTCAGGTTTGATGTCGGGAGCACTGACATCTGGGATAAACAGTACTGGATTACTGTACTTTAAAGCTTCATGTTGTGGGTGAAAGAGTCACAATTGACTGAAGTGCAGCAACTAGCAACCAGTCAACCAATGACAGAGGACTAATAAAAGGGGCTAAATATGGTATGTTCCTGAACAGCCTTGCCACGATTAGCAAGTGTCTTTGGGTTAATTACAAGCACGTTCAAATGTCCTCTATAACTCACACACTCAGGTGTGGCCGCCGAATCTACTGTTACAATCTTGTCCAATTTTTTTTCTTTCTGACAAACATGTTCCTTAAGCAAAGAAAGCCACTCAAGAATAAGGGTACATGCTTGCAGGGGTCCATACATTTTTTTAACCACATCTTAGCAGTGGTGGGCCGTCAGTGCCTGCAAGGCCTTCTCTGCTGGCCTAAAAAAATATCTCAATCACAGACCGATGTTAATTATGTTTTGTCCATGAATACTTATTAAATAATTCCAAATTGTCAGCTTCTTTTCATTGCTTTTCCCCTGGTTCCAGATGTATTTTCATATTTAAACATCTAACCAATAACATTTCAGCAATTATTTGTTTCTAGGGTTAGAAATCTGCATTGAGGCCTCCACAATCAGTTCGGCAGGCTCTGCTGCATAAAACAAGCATCGATAAAACTGTTGCTTTAACCAATCAGATTTCGAGTTGGCGACACCGAATGCCTTCTCGCTTTCACCAACTATGATTGGCTGGTGATAGACTGGACTAGCCAGAGCTACCAAACTGTATCTGGAGCGAGCTGCACAAGCAAATATATTGTTGTTGATTTAATTGCGGTTTTGTCAACCTGCAATGGCCGAAAGAGGAGAAGAAATTGATTTGTTTGCAGATTTACTGTCAAAGCCATTTTCAAGACGGGCTTTTCTAGAAAAGCTGGACATCATTAAGAAAGGTCGGACAACTCCGAAGCAAGCAAGCCTGTCACAACAGGGAACGAACATTTTCAGCACTAAATCGAATAAAAACTTATGCCAAAAATACGACAGGATAGGCTCGACTTTCAGCATTAGCTTTGATGGCTATAGAAAAGAAGAAGGAAAGAAAGGAGGATGGGTTTTGTGTACAGATAAAAAATATTTTTGGTGTGTAAAATATGGCTATATTCCAAAATAATATTTAAATTGCATGAGGTTATTATTGATGCTTTTTTATGTGTCACAGCTGTAGCTGCAGTAAAGGTTTTATAGCCATAAAATAGTTTTTGAGGGTTGGATTGATTCAGATATAGAATTGAATGTGTCGCTTTGAAATTCACGGCCCGCCGCTGCATCTTAGAAAAAGGTAGTGGAAAAGCGAGGCTACTATTGTCCCAACCATGTTGGCAGGTGTGAAATATGAACTGTATTCTTATATTTAATCTTGCACCCTTCTGCACTCTTATGAATTTAGTCACTAGAATAGAATTTTTACTGACACCTACAGGTCAAGGCCTGTCATCACTTTGTATATAACACACCCCTTTTCGTGTTCCCGCCTAAAGTTTGTCTCCGCCTAACTTCTATTAAATACCATCACCGACCGAGCGGACGGCGTATCTGGTTGGGGAACCTCGACGTCGACGCTGGCTCTGTCCGTCCGCTCGCCCCCTTCTTAGGAAGGGTGGGGGCTAGCCAAGGGGGCTAGCCAAGAACAAGGGAAGCGGACCGAGCAGCGACCATTTTGAGAGCGGTCGAGATGAGGCCTCCCTTCCAGATAACCTCCTTCGGCCGGGAGTTAAAAACTACCACCTGTTTTGCTGCTTCCTCTGTATGAAGATTATTGTCGAGGCAACCCAGCTTTGACATTTTGGTGCCTGAAACCCGGGATTCTTCTCTGCTTTCCGGCCACGGCAGATCGACAGAAGGATGGATGGCTTGACGTCGGCTACTCCAGCCTTGAGAGAGGGCGATCTGGCCTGCTGGCCCGGGAACAGATTACGAATTATCCTTTCGTACAGAGGAGGCACCAAAAAACGGTAAGGCACTTTTTAAAATTAATTTGTAGAATCCAACCCAACATAAGGCCCCGTTTCCCTTCGAGGAAGGGAAATGCTTCATTCGTAAAAAAAAGAAAAGTTGCGTATACTCTTCTCTGTGTGTCGGAGATTCTTCTTTCTGTGTGTCAGAAAGGCATCTTTCTGTGTGTCGGATTGGTGTTTAAAAGTATACAGCAGGATAAAAGGCTGTGTGTCGGCCTATCTGCCTGGAAAGCAGACAGAGGAGGAGGTCGCGCCTCCCCGCCAAGGGACTTCGAGGGTTGTGTTAAAAATATAGAAGAAATATATTGTTATACAGTGTCAAGATAATGAAAGAGCTCGATATAAAGAAAAAAAGAAATAGAATAAAACTATAAACGCATGCAAGTAATCTTCATATGAATAGATATATATATATATATATATATATATATATATAAGTACGCTATGACGCGTTCATAAATGATATAAGTACGATTGCCGCGAAAAATAGGAGTTTAATCGGCGAAAAAGAATACTTAGACTGATAAAAATAAGTATTTAAGAGATGGTGGATTGGGACAGGATGGGGGGGTTGAAAAGCAGACCACATGTGAGAGGAAACAAAGGAAAAAATGGCGGCGAGCCAACTGAAGTTAAAACTGCCTTTCTTCCCCAGCCCACTTTCCACTAACCCAGGAAGATATATATATTAGGCCTGTTAAGAAACAGTGCCCCCCCCTGTTCAGCCCACTCCTCGTGCCGGGCTCCACTCGCAGGGGCCAGGAGCACGAGGGGGGGGGGATTGGGGGGCTGGAATGCAAGAAATCTCAGGTTACATCTCACATTCCACACATGAAGCAAGGAGGAGCAGAGACAGTAATAGAAAGAAAATAAGAGTTAGAGACAGAAAATTGACAATGTAACATATTAGTGACAAATTATGGGTCCTCTAATAAACACTGAAATTTATCATTAGGAAATGATTAAGAAATTGCTAAGTAGAAGGTTAGTTTCTCTAAATTTTAATTGTGGTAAGAGTGAGCTACAAAAAATGGCTCTTATATTAAATAAACACAAGCTTGGAGCAGAACAGCAATTCAACAAGTGCAATTTAGCTATTTTAGCAAATAGAGAGGGATTTGCGATTTAGACTTAAGTATTAGGAATCATCCAAATTATTAATGATATCAAACATGAAGACAATGCAGAAATGGCATTGATCCAAATTATTAGGTAAAATGTAGCTGGCAAGTTTAGATAAAATAATTAATTTAGGATAGGCATGATTTCTCTGAGATGGATTAAAGAATCATACATATTCAGTGCACGGGATAAGTGTCTTGTTTTGCCCATCAACAGATGAAATATGCTTTAGCGCAAGTCATATTAATAACTATTAGAATATCACGGATCGCCTAAGAATCAAACAATTGATGCCAACCAAACAACATTGACCTATTTCCTTTTAGAATGACTTGCCATGACACAGCGAAAGGTGGTTAGCTGCCAAGAAGCCCCAGGACTGGGGATGGCGCTCTTCACCAGTGATAAAAAAAATTGCAGACCACTGATGTCTGAAAATGAGTGTGAGCGTGAATGGTTGTTTGTCCCTTTTGTGTTTTTGATTGGCCGACCACCGAGATATGATCAATCGGTTAGGTATCAAGGTTGAAAATGATTTAGCAAATTGGAATCGATTTCAGAATTTGCCAATAAGCCGTTTCACGGATGGCAACGCCAAATTATGGAAAAATATTGCGTCCAAGGAAATTTTTAATGAAATAAGCAGCAGTACTCCAAATGTGAAATTTGAAGTGGAGAAACAAATCTGCTATGCAAAATTTGGGAGCACTGGGAAAAACACAGACAGTGCTTGATACGAAATTCCAAAGTACTATTGATTTATTGTGATAATGGCATCCAAATTGTGTTAACAGAATAATTGACTGAATTGAAAAAAGGTTCCATATTTCATTATGAAATCATTGCGCCTACATAACGAGGTCAACCGGACAACAAAATATGGACATCCTATTTAGTAGACCATACCAAACGCCATTATTCACTACACGATTGGAACTAGAGGATGAGGCTAATCTGGCTATCTGCATAAAAGAAAAAACTTTAAAGGAACACACTGAATTTGGGTTAGCAGGAGGAGACTGTGGTTCCCAACAGAAAACAGACTGGACCAACGGCGGTCATGAAAATAGCGGATCCATCTTGTGCACTGTAAGAAGGTTCTCTCAGTTGAAACGTATGAGGAGACAGGTAAGATAAACTTTTTGACGTAATTAGACGAAATGGCAAGCACTCAAATATTGATTGGAAAGATTATTGCTCGGGGAGCAATGCTGTAAGCCATAAGGAACTTTTTATATTGGTTTTATTGTCTCCATAAAAAAGTGAAAGCGTTTCAATTGAGACTAAACCTTCTTACAGATAGTTAAAGTAAACAATTGAGACTAGATCTTCTTACAGATTTTTAAAGTAAACAATTAGAGAAAAAATAAACTACAATGGATAGAAATGTTACTAGATTTTAATTTTATGCCTGACTATTGAAAAATATTGATTAAGAAAGTTTTATAGGAGATGATTGACAAACTCCAAAGACAATTGAATGTTACATTTGATAAAAAGACTACTAGATTGGGATATTTTGAATTTCAAACAACTGAGTTTAATATGCAACGCGATACACATTAATATGCAACGCGATACACATTGAAATGAATTGGGACTTGATTAGTATGCATTTTATAAGTAATGAGTTTTAATTGCTTTAAAGGATACAATTATGCTAAAATATTAACCTTGACAAACAAGGGGTGATTACAATTTAGTGGGTTCAATTATATTCAGAATTATAAATGTGTGCATTTTGTTTCTGGATATTAATTGATGTGAATTTAACTGTTACAGAGAACGGGAAAGCTGTTTTCCTGGGGAGAAAGCACCCTGGTTTGCTTTTTGTATTTTTCCTATTTTTAGTATGATTAGTTAATTTGTGTAATTGCAGGAAGGGGAAAGACAAATAGGGTTCTTGATCTTAACAAGGTAGCAGTGATCATAATAGAATACCAGCTAGCATATTTGATTTTGACTGATAAGGCATTTAAATTTTCACAAACTATAGTGATGGAATAAGTAAGATTGTTGCGATTTTTGTTCATTGAGGTATTAAGCCCAACAAAATAGCCGTAAGCAAATGTTAAGCACGTGTTAAAGACAACGACAGAATACAGCAGCTAAAGCAGCAGCGCAAACACTTACTGCACAGCATACACAACAACAAAACTGAGCCGATCTCAAGAACAGTCAGCAGACGAACTGTACAAAGCTAAAGGCCTACCGTGCCTACCAAAAATGTATTCCAAAATTGAGCCATAAATGCCTCAAAAGGGAGGAAGATATGATGGACATCGAAATACCTACTTTTAAAATTTTTGAAGGAACTGTTTAATTTGTTATTTTATTGATCTGTAAAGAACATGGGATCTCCAGAATCATCTGGAGTAACAATGGAGCTAATTTTGCAAACAGCATAGTGCAAAACATGGCAAAACACCTAAGTAGAGCGAACAAATGGTACGATAAAACCAAGGCTTAAGAAAACCATGGGGGAGATAAATAAGCCATGGCCAGAACGCCTAACACTGGGCAAAACGTATATGAAGATAGTACCAACTAGCTCGGGATTAACACCTTTTTGAGATAGTTCATGGAAGACCATTCCAACTTCCTCTATGGGAAGATGAACCATCACGAGAGACTAAGGAAGGAGAGAAACTTATCCAAAGAACATGTAAGCTGCCGTGATCCTTTTGTCTGTCTTGCAGGAGGTGGTGAAGCCAGGTGACTGGATCCTGATCTGAGTCATAAAAGGAAGTCCTGGTTCTCTCCACGATGGGAAGACCCATTCGTGGCCCAACTCACCAACCTCCAAAGCAGCAAAGATCACTGAAAAGTCAAAGTCGTTTCACCAACCTCAGGTCAAGGTCGTTCGAGACACAGGTGACTCTTGAGTAGACTGTAAGTCGGACGGTGTCAAAACCCTTGTCCGTTAAGAAACTCATCTGACGTCTACTCACCTGCCACGAGCACCCCTCACTTAACCCTGACCTCCCATAGACTTTGCACCTCTATACAGAAGCCACAGTGAAAGCTGTTGCCACCCACATCACAGTGACTGGATTGTCACTGACAGCCTGGGCGTATCTGAACGCCCCGCCCACAGAGACTCGAGTTGGAAAACAAGTGCAGGAAACGTCCTGCCTCATCACTGGAAAGGCAGAGCCAAGCGGTCCGCTCTTGGATGGGGCGATGGGGACCCAACCTACATCAACAACATCGGGGTTCCCCGCGGCGTACCAGATGAGTATAAGCTCGCTGACCAAATTGCACGACTCCAGAACAGGACGGAAGAAGGGTTTGCAGCCATCCATGAACAGTTGTCGGCGACCTCCTTGATGGCCTTCCAGAACAGAATTGCTGTTGACATGCTCCTGGCAGAGAAAGGTGGCGTGTGCTCCATCTTTGGCGACCAATGCTGCACGTTCATCCCGAACAACACAGCAGCTAACAGGAGTTTAACCAAGGCCCTGGAGGGCCTTCGATCCCTCAACAGCAAGATGAAAGAACATTCTGGAATCGACACCCCAATGTGGGGCGATGATGTTCCTGTTGACCAAAGGTTGTGGTCCACCCCCCCAGAAAATCATGTGTAAAGACATTGAGCTGTTACATGAGTGTTCATTAACCAAACTGTCAAGGCCCTACAGGGTATAGCAGATGATTTAAAAGCCCTTAGGGAAGTTGCAGGACCGATAGTCCTGGATCTGATAACAGCCAAAGATGGAGATGTGTGTGCCATGATGGGAGAACACTGCTGCACCTTCATCCCAGATGAAACCAGTACATTACTCGTGCCGTAGCTGAAATAAAGGCCCTAGTCAACACCATGGCCCAGGATCATTCAGCCGTAGGTGTATCATTGTGGTCGTGGTTAATAACCGGGTCATGATTCTCAATTCTGTTTAAAATTGCAACCTTGCGGTTTTTGCTACTGTTCTGTATTTTTTCTGTGTGTAATCCCCTGTATGAAAGTTATGATTCAAAACACAATCCAGCACACGCTAGTAGGTTATAGTGACACAGTATCACCGCATGACAGACCATACTGGAGATTATCGCATTCTTTCGAAGTGTGACGAGTCCTCTATGCAAATGTGTTTGTCTTGTATTAAATATTGGGTTCGCTCATTAAGAGGGACGTAGAGGAATTTTTACCACTGATTACATCATTTCTCGCCTCTGCTTTGACATGTGATTTTGTTATTTTCCATACCCTGTTGAGTAACTGTCAATGATATTTGTATTCTAGAACCTGGAGGGGAGGGATACAAATTGATATGTTTAATGAAAATTCTTTCAAGTTACAACAGGGGGGAAATGTGAAATATGAACTGTATTCTTATATTTAATCTTGCACCCTTCTGCACTCTTATGAATTTAGTCACTAGAATAGAATTTTTACTGACACCTACAGGTCAAGGCCTGTCATCACTTTGTATACAACACACCCCTTTTCGTGTTCCCGCCTAAAGTTTGTCTCCG